>NC_074669.1:60933797-60966297 GCF_029448725.1 Salvelinus fontinalis
TGCACCTGTGGAACGGTCGTTAAGACACCTACAGACGGTAGGCAATTAAGGTCACAGTTATGGAATCTTAGGACACTAAAGAAACCTTTCTACTGACTCTGAAAAACACCAAAAGAAAAATGCCCAGTGTCCCTGCTCATCTGCGTGAACGTGCCTTAGGCATGCTGCAAGGAGGTATGAGAACTGAAGATGTGGCCAGAGCAATAAATTACAATGTCCGTACTGTGAGACGCCTAAAACAGTGCTACAGGGAGACAGGATGGACAGCTGATCGTCCTAGCAATGGCAGACCACGTGTAACAACACCTGCACAGGATCGGTACATCCGAACATCACACATGCGGGAAAGGTACAGGATGGCAACAACAACCGCCCGAGCTTCACCAGGAACGCACAATCCCTCCATCAGTGCTCAGACTGTCCGCAATAGGCTGAGAGAGGCTAGACTGAGGTCCTCACCAGACATCACCGGCAACAATGTTGCCTATGGGCACAAACCCACCGTCGCTGGACCAGATAGGACTGGCAAAAAGTGCTCTTCACTGATGAGTCGCGGTTTTGTCTCACTGGGGGTGATGGTCGGATTCGTGTTTATCGCCGAAGGAATGAGCGTTACACCACCCTCTGGAGAGCCTTGCGTTTGAGGACGGTGCAGTTGCTGTACCAGGCGGTGATACAGCCTGACACGATGCTCTCAATTGTGCACCTGTAAAAGTTTGTGGGGGTTTTCGGTGACAAGCCACTGTTGCGCCTTCTTCACCACACTGTCTTTGTGCGTGGACCATTTCAGTTTGTCGGTGATATGTACACTGAGGAACTTAAAACTTTCCACCTTCTCCACTGCTGTCCCATCGATGTGGATGGGGGGTGCTCCCTTTCCTGTTTCCTGATGTCCACAATCATCTCTTTTGTTTTGCTCACATTGAATGAGAGGTTATTTTACTGACACCACACTCCAAGAGCCCTCACCTCCCTGTAGGCTGTCTCGTTGTTGTTGGTAATCAAGCCTACCGCTGTAGTGCACATCTGCAAACTTGATGATTGAGTTGGAGGCGTGCATGGCCACGCGGTCGTGGGTGAACAGGGAGTACAGGAGGGGGCTGAGAACGCACCCTTGTGGAACCCCAGTGTTTTCGGATCAGCGGAGTGGAGATGTTGTTTCTTACCTTCACCACCGGGGGGCGTCCTGTCAGGAAGTCCAGGACCCAGCTGCACAGGGCGGGGTCGACACCCAGGATCTGAAGCTTAATGGTGAGTTTGGAGGGTACTATGGTGTTGAATGCTGAGCTGTAGTCAATGAACAGCATTCTTACAAAGGTATTCCTCTTGTTCAGATGGGATAGGGCAGTGTGCAGTGTGATGGCGATTGTATCGTCTGTGGACCTATTGTGATGGTAAGAAAATTGGAGTGTCTAGAATAGCAGGTAGGGTGGAGGTGATATGATCCTTGACTAGGGCTCGGCGATATGGGCAAAATATTATTAAAAAATTGGATGGTGTGACGGTATTTGACAGTGTTTATAGTTTTTGAATAATTTAAGTTTTACATTTGCTTTGAGTAGTGAGTGTTCCTAGGGTGGTAACACATACATTCTAAGTGATTTCATTGAGTATTTTTCCATTCTGATTGTGTAATGGCAGTCCTCCTCCTCTTCATCTGAAGAGGAGGAGTATTGAGGGAACCAAGGCGCAGCGTAGTGAAATGACATATTTTATTAACGAAAACACGAACTTGACTAAACTAACAAAACAACAAAACGGTGTAGACAGACCTAGACGACGAACTACATAAAACAAGAAGAACGCACGAATAGGAAACATAGGCTACACAAACCGAACAAACCGTAAACAGTCCCGCGTGGTGTACAGACACAGACACGGAAGACAATCACCCACAACGAACACTGTGACAACGCCTACCTAAATATGACTCTTAATTAGAGGAACGCCAAACACCTGCCTCTAATTAAGAGCCATACCAGGCAACCCAAAACCAACACAGAAACAGAAAACATAGAATGCCCACCCAACCTCACGTCCTGACCAACTAACACACATAACAAACTAACAGAACTAGGTCAGGAACGTGACATAACCCCCCCCATAAGGTGCGAACTCCGGGCGCACCAGCACAAAGTCTAGGGGAGGGTCTGGGTGGGCATCTGACCACGGTGGTGGCTCAGGCTCCGGGCGAGGTCCCCACCCCACCATAGTCAATCCCAGCCTCCATCTACCCCTAAAAATGTCCACCCATATCTTACCCCCACAAAATCCTCTTAGTAACATCCATGACAGGGACAGCACCGGGACAGAGGGATAAATCAAGACAGAGGGATAGCACCAGACAGAGGGATAGATCAGAATATAGAGGTAGCTCAAGATAGAGAGGGAGATCAGGATAGAGGGGCAACTCCGGACTGAAGGGCAGCTCCGGACAGAGAGACAGCTCTGGACTGAGGGGCACTTCTGGGTATATAGCCGTTTCTGGCTGAAGGGCAGCTCATGGCTGACTGACGAATCTGGACGCTCATGGCAGGCTGACGGCTCTCGACACTCATGGCTGGCTGACGGCTCTCGACGCTCATGGCTGGCTGACGGCTCTCGACGCTCATGGCTGGCTGACGGCTCTCGACGCTCATGGCAGGCTGACGGCTCTCGACGCTCATGGCAGGCTGACGGCTCTCGACGCTCATGGCAGGCTGACGGCTCTCAACGCTCATGGCAGGCTGACGGCTATCGACGCTCATGGCAGGCTGACGGCTCTCGACGCTCATGGCAGGCTGACGGCTCTCGACGCTCATGGCAGGCTGACGGCTCTGGACGCTCATGGCTCTCTGAAGGCTCTGGACGCTCATGGCTCTCTGACGTTTCTGGCTGCTCATGGCTCGCTGGCGGCTCTGGCAGATCCTGTCTGGTTGGCGGCTCTGGCAGATCCTGTCTGGTTGGCGGATCTGGCAGATCCTGTCTGGTTGGCGGCTCTGGCAGATCCTGTCTGGTTGGCGGCTCTGGCAGATCCTGTCTGACGGACGGCTCTAGCGGCTCCTGTCTGGCCGGCGGCTCTAGCGGCTCCTGTCTGGCGGACGGCTCTGTAGGCTCATGGCAGATGGGCGGCTTTGCAGGCTCATGGCAGACGGGCGGCTTTGCAGGCTCATGGCAGACGGATGGCTCAGACGGCGCTGGGGAGACGGATGGCTCAGATGGCGCTGGGGAGACGGATGGCTCAGATGGCGCTAGGGAGATGGATGGCTCAGATGGCGCTGGGGAGACGGATGGCTCTGGCCGGATAAGGCGCACTGTAGACCTGGTGCGTGGTGCCGGAACTGGAGGCACCGGGCTAAGGACACGCACCTTCATACTAGTGCGGGGAGCAGGGACAGGGCACACTGGACTCTCAAAGCCCACTCTATACCTGGTGCGTGGTACCGGCACTGGTGACACCGGGCTGAGGGCAAGCACATCAGGATTAGTAGGGGGAGAAGAAACAGTGTGTACAGGGGTCTGGAGACGCAAAGGAGGCTTAGTGCGTGGTGCCGGAACTGGAGGCACCGAACTGGATACACGCACTACAGGGAGAGTGCGTGGAGGAGGAACAGGGCTCAGGAGACGCACTGGTAGCCTAGTGCGTAGTGTAGGCACTGTAGGTACTAGGCTGGGGCGGGGAGGTGGCGCCGGAAATACCGGACCGTGGAGGCATACTGGCTCTCTTGAGCATTGAGCCTGCCCAACCTTACCTGGTTGAATGCTCCCGGTCGCCCGACCAGTGCGGGGAGGTGGAATAACCCGCACCGGCCTATGTAGGCGAACCGGGGAAACCATGCGTAAGGCAGGTGCCATGTATGCCGGCCCGAGGAGACGCACTGGAGACCAGACGCGTTGAGCCGGCCTCATGACACCTGGCTCAATACCCAATCTAGCCCTACCAGTGCGGGGAGGTGGAATAACCCGCACTGGGCTATGCACTCGTACAGGAGACACCGTGCGCTCTACTGCGTAACACGGCGCCTGCCCGTACTCCCGCTCTCCACGGTAAGCCTGGGAAGTGGGCGCAGGTCTCCTACCTGCCCTTGGCCCACTACCTCTTAGCCACCCCCAAGAAATTTTTGGGTGTTACTCATGGGCTTTTTGGGCTTCCGTGCAAGACGCGTCCCCTCATAACTCCGGTTCCCTTCTCCCGTTGCCTCTGCTCTCCTCAGTGCCTCCAGCTGTTCCCATGGGAGGCGATCCCTACCAGCCAGGATCTCCTCCCATGTGTAGCAACCTTTCCCGTCCAATACATCGTCCCAAGTCCATTCCTCCTTCTTTCTCTGTCCCTTACTCCGTTTACTCCGCTGCTTGGTTCTGGAGATTTGGTGGGTGATTCTGTAACGGCAGTCCTCCTCCTCTTCATCTGAAGAGGAGGAGTATTGAGGGAACCAAGGCGCAGCGTAGTGAAATGACATATTTTATTAACGAAAACACGAACTTGACTAAACTAACAAAACAACAAAACGGTGTAGACAGACCTAGACGACGAACTACATAAAACAAGAAGAACGCAGGAATAGGAAACATACGCTACACAAACCGAACAAACCGTAAACAGTCCCGCGTGGTGTACAGACACAGACACGGAAGACAATCACCCACAACGAACACTGTGACAACGCCTACCTAAATATGACTCTTAATTAGAGGAACGCCAAACACCTGCCTCTAATTAAGAGCCATACCAGGCAACCCAAAACCAACACAGAAACAGAAAACATAGAACGCCCACCCAACCTCACGTCCTGACCAACTAAAACACATAACAAACTAACAGAACTAGGTCAGGAACGTGACAGATTGTTTATACTGTTCAAATCAACTTTTATAATTTCTGCATTTCCTTCAATCAATTGCAGTGGTGGAAAAAGTACCCAATTGTAATACTTGAGTAAAAGTAAAGATACCTTAATAGAAAATTACTTAAGTAAAAGTGAAAGTCACCCAGTAAAATACTACTTGAGTAAAAGTCTAAAAGTATTTGGTTTTAAATATACTTAAGTATCAACACTAAATGTAATTGCTAAAATATACTTAAGTATCTAAATTAAAAGTATAAATAATTTCAAATTCCTTACATTAAGCAAACCAGATGGCACCATTTAAAAAAAAATACAAAAAAAAATCCGGATAGCCAGGGGCACACTCCAACACTCAGACATCATTTACAAACAAAACATATGTTTTTAGTGAGTCCTCCAGATCAGAGGCACTAGATGACCAGGGATGTTCTCTTGACAAGTGTGTGAGTTTGACAATTTTCCTGTCCTGCTAAGCATTCAAAATGTAACTAGTACTTTTAGGTGTCAGGAAAATGTATGGAGTAAAAAGTACAGTATTTTCTTTAGGAATGTAGTTTCTAATGATTTGAAGCGAAGCTGCCATCTCTATCGGCGCCATCTTTTATTGGCCTTTATGAAATCCATAAACATATTTAGTTATTATTATTATATGAAGTCGGCCTCCGACTGCAAGGCACTACAGAGGGTAGAGCGTACGGCCCAGTACATCACTGGGGCCAAGCTTCCTGTCATCCAGGACCTCTATACCAGGAAGGCCCTAAAAATTGTAAAATACTCCAGCCACCCAAGTCATAGACTGTTCTCTTCACTACTGCACGTCAAGCGGTACCGGAGCGCCAAGTCTAGGTCCAAAAGGCTTCCTAATAGCTTCTACCCCCAAGCCATAAGCCTCCTGAACAGCTGATCAAATGTCTACCCAGATTATTTTTGCATTGCCCCCCCTCCCTTGTTATGCTGCTACTCTCTGTTTATTATCTATGCATAGTCACTTTAACTCTACCTACATGTACATATTACCTCAACTACCTAGACTAACCTGTACCCCCGCACATTGACTCTGTACCTGTACCCCCTGTATATAGCCTCGCTACTGCTATTTTACTGCTGTTCTTAATTATTTATTCTTATTTTTTACTTAACACTTATGTTGGTTAAGGGCTTGCAAGTAAGCATTTCACTGTTTCACTGTTGTATTCGGTGCATGTGACAAATCAAATTTGATTTGATAATCAAGCACTAAAATTAGATTTGATAATCAAGGACCATTAGTTGACTGCTTGTGAATAGTGTGTTAGTGCAGGGTTAAAACAAATATGTGCGACAGCGGGTGGTGCCCAGTGAGAGGGGTGGGGAACTATAGTTTGATATGTACACAACTGTTGTAGAGCGTGTTTACCAGTGTTACACTACGGTAGCTCACCACTGCTCAACCTAGGGCCCTGTGTAATGCACAGGCATGTGATGTGCCTGGATTGAAACATTTATTTAAAGCCTTTTCATCAAACTGTCCCCTTTTTCTTTTTCTGTCATATGGTCCAGCATCATCGCTTTCATTTTTGGTCAAATTCTCATTTCTGGATAAAGCTTAAAATACAGGATAAAATCTTGCAATGTCACATGATTGCGCAAAACACAGGGCCCTATTCCATGTTGCTTTGTGGTCTGGTCTGGTGTTTTTCGACGCAACCCTCAGGGACCACCCGTCATTTCACACATTAGATGGATTTCAACACTGGCACACCTGATTCAGCTAATGAAGGGCTTGATTATTAGTTGACGGGACTAGTTGAATCGGACGTGCCAGTGTCGAAGGACTGGAGGACTGGTTTGAGAAACACGCCCCTAAGGTACATTATCAGCTATTTAGCATCTTGTCTGTAGGATGCTGCTACCTGCCAGACCCCTGTAACGCTGTGCCTAACATGGTAGCATAAATCCTGTGAAGTCGGCTAGCAGCCATGGCAGACCAGGCCACACCTGTGGAGTTAGCTAGCTAGCGAGCAGATCAGGTCAGACCTGTGGAGTTAGCTTACGGCCATGGCAGATCAGGCCAGACCTGTGGAGTTAGCTAGCTAGCGAGCAGATCAGGTCAGACCTGTGGAGTTAGCTAACGGCCATGGCAGATCAGGCCAGACCTGTGGAGTTAGCTAGCTAGCGAGCAGATCAGGTCAGACCTGTGGAGTTAGCTAACGGCCTTGGCAGAACAGGCCAGACCTGTGGACTATGCACTATTGGTGGTGCTCCAGGTAATCAAAGGAAAGATGATAAAGATGGCGGCGGCTGTCATCTCTGATCCATCATCATGCTGGGGAGAGGAGGAGGAGGGAGGGAGCCAGGGAGGGAGGGAGTCGGGGAGGGGGGAGGGAGGGAGTCAGGGGGGGAGGGAGGAGTGTGTCTGGGCTTTTGTTTGTGTTTACGCTGTTGAAGATATGCCCTGTCAGCTTGCGGAGACGCCATTACTTACACTAATTGGTTCGCTACCGCCGGCTTATATCTGACTACCGGCGTTCTCTTTCCTGGTTCCTACACTTTCTCTCTCTCTCTCTTTATTTCTCTCTCTCTCTCTCTGCAATGTCACTCTCTCCATTTAGTATATTTCTCTTTTCTCCTTCATCATGAAAATGGGGTACATGAATGATGGTGGGTAAATGCCGGGAAAGATTACCGGGTAGCGAGCTACTTAAGGCTGTCAAGGAGTGCTCTTGTTACTTTATACTTAGATAAATACATATATAAATAAATAAATGTATAAACGAATAAATATCCGTCAATAAATAAGAGGGGATCTAATGAGTTCTAAGTTGATCGCTGCCTGTTTCAATCACGATACCAGGAGCACTCAGCTTTTGAAATACAAATCTCTCTCTATCCCTCTCTCTTCCCCTCTCTCTCTCTCCATCTCTCTCCATCTCTCTCTCTCTTTCTCCTTATATTTGTCTCGCTCCTTCTCACTCTCGCCCCTCCATTGCGTCGTTAGCGGTGTGTATGACACTTCATAAACGATACACACTCCTAGTGAAGGCTCTTCTAATGGAGTGTATGGTGCTCATTACTCGGGGAGAGGAGATGCTACTGACTGACTGCTGCTGGTTCTTCTGCACAGGTGTTGTCTCTTGACAGATGAGGAGGCCATGGTCGCATAAGGGTGTTGAAATCAGAAATAGAATCCATAGAAACCTCTAACCCTCACAATTTGACTGGTAAACTCATGGGTACTCTCGCAATGGCTGCCTGGTATGTGATCATTTCCATGGTAATTCCATTCTGTTTCTATGGTTTAACTGGACAGGAAGTGTCCCTCTGTCCGCTGGCGGCCAATTTAGAGACACTGTATTTTACGAGTGTCACGACATGGAGAGCTAGATAGTGCAGGAGTGAGGAACCATTAAGACACTAGAATTACCTTGCTATAGCGATTGAGCACTTTGAAAAAGAGCTCTGTCTGTCTGTCTGTCTGTCTGTCTGTCTGTCTGTATTCACTTCCTTCTGTTTTATATCTTATTGTCTTTTTCTCCCTCTTTATCTCTCCTTCTTTCTTTTTCTCTCACTCTCCAGATCTTTTTAGATTCCACCACAATTCGGCTGGGGAACATTCCTCACGGGACAGCGGCGGACCCGCTGCACGGGGCGCCGGGCACCACGTACCCCAAACAGACTGTGTACGAGCTGTGCGTGTGCCCAAGCGGCAAGCTCTACCTGTCCCCGGCTGAGAAGGGCTCCACCTGCCAGACGACCAGCAACGTGTGTCTGTGGAGCTGAGAGAGGGGGGGCAGCGGACCGCTGAACACCAGAAAGGCCTTCCCCTCGTTAGGATCCCAGTCCAGGATACCAGGAGCCCAACAGACCCTGATCCCCATCCATACTGATCCCCATCCATACTAAACCCCATCCATCGATAGATCTACTTTCTTTGACAGACATTCTTCATTTATTTTCTTTCTCTGTGGTGTTCACTCTCTCTTTCTGTCTCTTTCTCATCTCCCTCTCTCTTTCTGTCTCTCTCTCCTCTCTTTCTCTTTCTGTCTCTTTCTCATCTCTCTCTCTCTTTCTGTCTCTCTCTCCTCTCTCCTCTCTTTCTGTCTCTCTCTCCTCTCTTTCTCTTTCTGTCTCTTTCTCATCTCCCTCTCTCTTTCTGTCTCTCTCTCCTCTCTTTCTCTTTCTGTCTCTTTCTCATCTCTCTCTCTCTTTCTGTCTCTCTCTCTCCTCTCTTTCTGTCTCTTTCTCATCTCCCTCTTTCTTTCTGTCTCTTTCTCATCTCCCTCTCTCTTTCTGTCTCATCTCCCTCTCTCTTTCTGTCTCTCTCTCATCTCCCTCTCTCTTTCTGTCTCTCTCCTCTCTTTCTGTCTCTTTCTCATCTCCCTCTCTCTTTCTGTCTCTCTCCTCTCTTTCTGTCTCTTTCTCATCTTCCTCTCTCTTTCTGTCTCTTTCTCATCTCCCTCTCTCGTTCTGTCTCTTTCTCATCTCTTTCTGTCTCTTTCTCATCTCCCTCTCTCTTTCTGTCTCTTTCTCATCTCCCTCTCTCGTTCTGTCTCTTTCTCATCTCTTTCTGTCTCTTTCTCATCTCCCTCTCTCTTTCTGTCTCTTTCTCATCTCCATCTCTCTTTCTTTTTTCTCGTCTTCCTTCTTTCTTTGTATTACTCTTCCTTTCCGTCAGTTGTTATTTCTTTCTCTAACCCTCTCTGTCGTTCTCTCTCCTGCTCTCTTTCTCCTCCCTTCATCATCTCTCTCTCACAGTCCTCCCAAACAAAGAAGAAAAATCAGGAATCCCTTGAAAAATGAGGCTTGGGGATAAAGCCCCTTCTTCCAAAATTTTGATGGAACAAAAAAACGATATAAAGTGACAATTTGTTTCCTCTGTTTTTTTCTATTTTTCTATCGTTCTCAGATGGAGAGTGTTGCGCCAGCGCCGGGTCGAACTTGAACCGAGAGATTTGCGTGGACTGATTTGTTTTTCTAAGAAAGCGATACACAGGTGCCTTTGCTATTGTTGGTAAAGCACATCACCTCCAACGTTCTCATCCTCTTCAGTGGATCATCGTTAACTCACTGGAAAACTGGCTTTGGCTTATGCCTTGTCCAAATCTCTACACAGACTTCAAGTACACTTCTTTTTTCCCCTCTGATGTTTTCTTGATAAAAAAAGCACAAAATTATGCCATGTATATAACAATACCAATAAAATGAAAAATAAAACAATATTGTTTTATAAACACATCCTGAATCTGAGAATGCTCCAGGGTTGACTTTCTACTTTTTAATTTGAAGTGCTATGGTCATGTGTACGTAATACATTTTGAGGTTGTGGCCAATTTCCCTGCTCTGAAATCATGGTCTAATGTAACATAAAGTAATATTACCATAAAGTGCAGTATTTCTCCTTTGTCTATCAGAGCTGAATCACTAATCACTATCACTTATTTTACTAGGTAAGTTAACAGAACACATTCTCATTCACATCAACAACGTGGGGAATTGTTGCAGGGGAGAGGAGGGAGGATGAATGAGCCAATTGTAAACTCGGGATGATTAGGTGGCCATGATAGTATGAGGGCCAGATTGGGAATTTAGGGACCCCTACTCTACGATAAGTGCCATGGGATTTAATGACCACAGAGAGTCAGGACACCCGTTTAACGTCCCGTCCAAAAGATGGCACCTTATGTAAAGCAATGTCCCCTTCACTGCCCTGGGGTAGCATCATCATGGGAAGTATTCGACCGCAATTTTTTTTATTTTAGGCTTTTAATTCTATTGAACAATACAGACTTATCATATAAGATTGGTATACCCAATCTGATGTTTATTTGATTAGGATGTTATACTCATTTTACCCTCACAAGACTCCAGTATGTCCCACTTCTGTCACAGCAAGATGACCTCATACAGCCTTCATCCAATCACTTGTGGTTTGTTTGAATCCCGTTCCCAGTCTCTTTTGAGTCTTGGTCAAAAGTAAGGAAACTGGGGAGAGTTTAAAGTTATGATATTTAACTATCCAACCACATACACATACAACTACAAACAATATGGACACTATATGTTTTCTAAGCATTAAGTGGATACATTGATTTAAGAAAAGAAAAAGATATTTATTCACATGTATGTAAATACACAACCACGTGTTTTAATAATGATTTAAAGATATATATAAATATATATATTTTCTTAGATTTTATGCAATGTGTTTGTAAGATTGTTGTAAAATGGCAATATTATCCAATGACAAAATCTGTTTTGAGTTTTATTTCCTGTTGTACGCCAGCTGTGTTCCTGCTTTCTGTGCATCCATACAAAACGGTTGAAGATCTAGACATAGAAACTTACAAGGTGACTCCACATAACATGACTTTGGGCCATAGCCTTTGGTCGATTAATCAAGTAGTATTATGAGAATAGCGGTGGACATCGTTAAATGTCTTTATTTGGGAGAAGCAGTGTAACCGTTCTGCCATTGGTTTGTTCCCCACGGTAGTTACATATACTGCACCGTAGATGACATGAAACGGTTAACAGTGAGTAGTCATTTTAAGAGACTTCAATCTCAACAATGCCACCAGGCCAGGGCCTAACATGCATTTAAAACCAGAGTGAAACAACGTGGGTCAGTTTCATTGTCAGTTAGACACTCGCTCCACTTTGCTTTTATAGCCGCCAATGTTCTCCACTTGATCATATCAAATGTCATGTTTTCATTGTCTTTTTCAGTGTCACATTATGTGAACAATGTCATGTTATTGAACGGGAAAATGACAAGGAAGCCCATCCTCTGTTCTTCTCCCTCTTTTTCTTTCCCTTTTTCCTCGCCATCTTTCTAACTCTCCCTCTTTCTTTCTTCCCAAACTGGATCCTGGCCCCCCAGGGGCATGTTTTGGTTTCTGCCCTAGCACTACACAGCTGATTCAAATAACCTACTCATCATCAAGCTTTGATGATTTGAATCAGCTGTGTAGTGCTTAGGCAAAAACCAAAACATGCACCCAGAAGGAGCCCCAGGACCGAGTTTGGGAACCTCTGTTGTAGGATTTGTCTTGGGACATGGGATAGTCATGTCCACAGAACCTATTTTGATTCATACACACACTCATATTGGTACACACATGTGTAGCCTCAGACATATCATGTTATGTCACATGCATGATTGTGGACTAACAAAACATCTTATCTCTTCCAACACACATCTGCTCTCGCTCTCTCTCTTTCTCTCTCTCTTTCACTCTTTCTCTCTAAGATGACAGTGGCAGGATGATGAATCCGGATTTGCATCACAGCCTCGCTGCTCCCAGGCCAGCGGTTCAGAGATAGAGTAGAGGAGACAGAATAATGTTCTGTCATTTCCTCTTAACGCTCAAATCAAATGTTATTTGCCACATGCTTTGTAAACAACAGGTTTAGACTAACAGTGAAATGCTTAAGGGCCCCTTTCAACAATGGAGAGAGAAAAATAGAGAAATAACACAAGGAATAAATACACAATGAGAAACGATAACTTGGCTATATACACGGGGTACTGCGTTGATGTGCAGTGGTACGAAGTAACTGAGGTAGATGTGTAAATATGTGTAAGGGTCAAGTAACAAGGCAACTTGAAGAATAATAAACAGTAGCAGCAGTGAATGAGTCAAAAGAGTTAGTACACAAAGGGTCAATGGAGATAGTTAAATAGTTAACCAATAACTTCCCGGATTAAGTATTTTTTCAGTCTTATGGCTTGGGGGTAGAAGCTGTTAAGGGTCCTGTTGGTTCCAGACTTGCTGCATCGGTATGGCTTGCCATGCGGTAGTAGAAAGGACAGTCTATGACTTGGGTGGCTGGAGTGTTTTAACAATTTTTAGGGCCTTCCTCTGACACCACCTGGTATAGAGGTCATGGATGACAAGGAGCTCTGGCTCAGTGATGTACAGGACCGTACGCACTACCCTCTGTAGCGCCTTGCGGTCGGATGCCAAGCATGTGCCGTACCAAGTGGTGATGCAGTCAAGACGCTGTAGAACTTTTTGAGGATCTGGGAGACCATGCCAAAATTGTTTCAGCTTCCTGAGAGGGAAGAGGCATTGTCGTGCTTTCTTCAAAAGGACACCAAGGAACGTGAAGCTCTCGACCCGCTGTCGGCCTCCGTTTCCTGTAGTCCACGATCAGCACCTTTTTCTTGCTGACTGTTGTGGATATTATAAAATAAGGATTTGCTGGAGACCAAGTCAAACTAAGATTATTTATTTCTGAGCTCAGAGGGAACAGTTACACAGCACAGTGAAGACAGTCTGAATTCCGAAGCATTGGGTGATAAGCACATATCTTTATAGTTTCCTGTTCTTGGGCGGGACTTCATCTATACAAAGACGCAGGTGCAAGCTGGTTTGCAACACATGATGATACTCCCAAGAACAGGATATTATAATTGGACCATTTCACACAGTATTACAAGGTCAAACACATACTCATTTATGTGTTACTTTTATTTTTTACTTATCTATTTTTAACTTAACACTTATTTTTCTTAAAACTGCATTGTTGGTTAAGGGTTTGTAAGTAAGCATTTCACTGTAAGGTCTACAATACAATTTGATTTGATTTGATTAATGTGGACACATACAATTAACGTTTCCCATTACAAACTTTTTACAGAGGTGGCTATCTAACACTCCCAATTCCACAAACAGTGAATCTCACACACCAAGAGAACGATTCAGGAATAACATCAATAACAACAGTATCAGGAACAATTAAAACCAGGCGTTCGTCTGCAGCTCAGTTCACGCATTTTTGGAGTTGTAGTATTTGCATAGCTCTCAGTGATTGGTCTTATAAACAGTTTAGGGGATAGACATTGGCCTTATAAACAGTGTAGGGAACAATTGATGAATGAAACATCTTGAAAGTTTTACAGTCAGTAAGTCTTATTGCCATCAGGGGGAAAACCCCTGATACCGATTTAGGTGTCAGTCCACAAACACGATGTCATTGTCCATTGGTTTGAGGCACCTTGTTATGGATAAAATACATCAATTCATCAAAGTAGATTGGGGGAGGGTCATGGGGCTGGTGAATTGTCAGAATGTTCATTGCCACTCAATCCTACCCTCCCACGTTTGACACCAATATGTCCTGTTGAACAGAGCAGCAGTCCAGTCCCAGGATGAAAAGTGTGAATTGCTGCCATCACCTCAGATCTGATCGTCCTCAGGGTTGCCCACCTTCCGGCAGTGGGATCCTTGGATCCAGTTGTACCTTTCAGCGATCTTGACCGCAGTCGGAGTGGTCAGCAGCACTTGGTATGGTCCCCTCCAGCGAGGTTGGTGCCAGTGCTTTCGTCTGAGATCCTTCACCACGATCAGTCGCCAGGGGAGATCTTATGCAGCTGTCCTCCCTTTGGCTCGGACAGGGCAGCTCTTAAGTTCTATCATATACTTTACCATCTGTTCGTCCACACTGGTCAAGGTGCTTGATCGGCCTTCCTGTAAGTATTTCATGGAGCGACAGTCCAGTAGAACAATGGGCTCTACCCATGGGAGAGGAGTCTCCTCCACAATTTTCCTCAGCCTTTGCTCAGCCATAACTTTACATAGCTTCGTTTTCACGGTTTGGTTGATGCATTCTACTGCGCCCCGACTAGCCGGATGATATGAACAGTGAGACACTCAGATAAACTCTTTATTACATTATTTTCAAAATGTGAGCCATTGTCGCTTGAGAGTTTTGTCGGAATCCCCCAACTGGGAACAAGTTCTCTCATTAGGGCCTTAGCTACTGTAGATGATGATGCATGCCTGCATGGAAAACATTCTATCCATTTAGAAAACATGTCCACTATTACCAGACAATACTCATCAAGTGACTGAAAGGCATCTCAGGTGTGGGGTGAGCTGAAATGGGTGTAGCTCTTCCAACATTATGGGCTGCACACATTGTCACGACTTCCGCCGAAGTCGGTCCCTCTCCTTGTTCGTTCGGCGGTCGACGTCACCGGCCTTCTAGCCATCTCCGATCCACTTTTCATTTTCCATTTGTTTTGTCCTTGTCATACACACCTGGTTTCAATCCCCCAATTACTTGTTCATTATTTAACCCTCTGTTCCCCCATGTTTGTTTGTGAGTGATTGTTTATTGTATTGTGGTCCGTTATTGTGGCCTTGGATTTATTTGACGTGCATTATGATTATTGTTGAGTAAAATTGCGTACCTTATTCATATCTGCTGTCCTGCACCTGACTCATCTACACCAGCTACACACAGACGTATTACACAGATAGATTTTAAATCACAGTGTTGTTTATTCTCCTAACTGCCCTGTAAAGTTAATGGAAAGAGACCTATTGTGTAAATTTGGAATTAACATTTCTCGCAGTGAGGATGGCCTGGTAGTAACTTCTCCAAGCATTGGTATATAGACCGCGCTGGACTTACAGTACCAGGCCACGATTGGTATTATTCAGGGTATTTTTCAGACCCCTTTGTCCCACTGAAGTAACACTGGAAGGGCCCGACAGGCCTCCCTTTACATGTGACAATTTTGCAAGGTAGGGAAAAGCCACTGGAGGGAGTAAAGGGAGGCCCGTTGGGCCCTTCCAGACACCATCAGAGGGGTCACGCATGTTCGCTGCCAACGTTTCTTTTCCACTCCATCAGCCCCCTGTTGTAGCAGAGAGACATCATTAAAGGAAAGAGAGGTGGCAGGGTTGATGCATGACATCACAAGGAGAGGGGAGGTAGGGGAATCAGCAGGCGCTTTCGCTGCACAGTCTGCAGCAGCATTTCCTAGAGAAACAGCATCGGTGTGTTTGGTATGAGATGCACATTTACAAATAGCAAGTGTGGAGGGCAGGAGTACTGCCTCAAGCAGTTATTTAACCGTGTTATGGTGTGCTATTGAGTTGAGGAAAACACAACGTTCCCACAGTGTTCCAGAAATGTGACCGACACCAAAAGCGTACTGAGAGTCAGTATACACTGTGAGGGACTTTCCCTTTCCCAACACAAAGGCATGTGTGAGAGCAAACAGCTCTGCTGCCTGTGAGGAGAAGTGGGAGGGCAGTCTGGCTGCCTCCTCAACACTGTGGGGTGTACACACAGCAGCTGGATCATAAGATGCAGCTGGATCACCTGATGAAGAGCGTTTCACACGAACATCAACCAAACAGATTAGATCACCGTTAGGAATAGTCACATCTTGGAGATCAGGACATGGTTTACACAAGAGGTCAACCTCCACACTGCAGTCATGTGCATCACCGTCACACTGTGTGGGGTGGAAGGTTGCAGGGTTTAAGACCGTACATCGGTTCAGAGTAACATGCCACATTGTAAGTAACACATTCTGCCTATGTAGCAGCCTTGCGGGGGTGAGATGTGCTGTCCTTGCCTGTGGGATAGGGGAGAAGACATAATGAGGCAAATGTTAAGTTAAGGGTTAAGTTAAGTTAAGGGTTAAGTTAAGTTAAGTTAAGTTAAGGGTTAAGTTAAGTTAAGGGCCGCATAGCTACAATGTCAGCACAGGCCAACACTGCCTCCGTTGCTGCCGCCACAGAGTGGAGACGTTTCCAGTAGAAACCAACAGGTCTCATCTCAACACAGTTTGTGTCAGTACTGTTGACATATACCCCTTATTTTCCAAAACAAACAAATGGAAAGGTTTGGAGTGATCAGGGAACCCCAAAACAAGGTGGCGACGAGAGGGCCTGTTTAAGCCGAATGAACGATTCTTCACCATCTTTAGTCCACTCTATCTGATCTGGCCGTGGGTTTCAAGTGAATGAGATCAGAGAGAGGTTGGACAATTTCAGCATAATCAATTAACCAAACTCTGCAATAGCCTGCCATTCCCAGCAGTGTCAACATATGTTCCTTGGTGCATAGTTTATGAACTTGTAAAATAGCTTTAACCCTGTGTGTAGCCAAGCGTCAACCCTGTCTGTAGCAAAGCTTCTGCCCCCTGATGTGATAACGTGTCCCAAATATTTAACAGTTTGTTGGACAGATGTTCATTTGTTTTTCGAGGCCTGGGGCTGTTATCAGCTGGAAAATGTAGCAGTGCAACAGTATTAATTTGACATAATTCTCTGTCAGGAGAGCGAAGAAGGAGGTCATCAACATACTGAACAAGAGTGCTCTGTTTAAGCGGCACAAATGACAGCAAGTTAGAACTCAATTCATCCGTAAAAATGACAGGGCTCTCAACATAATCTAGTCTTTGAAAGAAAAACACAAACCAATACTGAGAATCAGAGTGCGCAGGAATGATAAAAAAATGCATTAGCCAAATCAACAACTGTAAAGCAATTTGAATCTGGCGGGACAGAAGTAAGGATGGTGACTGGGTTTGGCACTACTGGGGCCATGGCGTACACTGCATCTAAGATATAGTACCATTCTCCATTCACCAGATGCTTTTCTAACCGGTACCAATTGGTGTGTTGCAAGGTGATGACGTACAAGTGACAACAGCCCCCTTGCTCAGCAGAGAGGTCAGGATTTTGCCAATGCTACCTTACGCAAGGGGTATTGTGCCTTGTGGGACCGATATGTGCTTTTAGGAGAGAAGGTCACAGATGTTGCTCCTCTCATCGTCCCTATGTCATATTTATCCTTTGGCCATAAACAGTCCGGAACCTGAGACAACAGTGCGCTGTCAGGGGCGGGCTGGTTAGGTGCAAGGGGAACAGGAACAGGGGCTTCATTGTCTCCTCTGTGCACTGCATTCGTGCTGTTCACATCCTTTCTGTGAGCCCCAGGGGAGAATTCTCTCCCGTCTGGCTGAGCCTCCCTGTCAGTTGTCAACCTCACGCCCTTAACCCATGTACCAAAATCTTTCCATTTGGTATCCTCTCAAATCCCAAAATCGAATCAAATGTTATTGGTCACATGCACATGGTTAGCAGATGTTATTGCGAGTATAGTGAAATGCTTATGCTTCTAGATCCGGCAGTGCAGCAGTATCTAACAGGTAATATTGAACAATTCCACAACACAACCTAATATCTAACAAATTCTCTTTAGAAAGCAACTCTTGCCCAGATTTCATCGACTTTGTTAACTAGGGACTGGACATTAGTGAGTAATATACTCAGGAGAGGTGGGTGGTATGCGTGCATCTGAAGCCTCACTTGAAGACTGAAAAATCCCCTGAAAAATACCAATCGTGGCCTGGTACTGTAAGTCCAATGCAGGGGAGCAGTTACTACCAGGCCTTCCTCAATGTAAGAAATGTTAATTCCTAACTTACACAATAGGTCTCTTTCCATTAACTTTACAGGGCAGTTGGGAGAATAAACAACACTATGATTTAAAATATCACCAAGTTGGACCGAAAGGCGTTTGGTAAGGTTCTCTACCATTGGAATGCCAGATGCCCCAACGAGTCTTTATTACATATTTTGACAATGGAACTTTTAAATTGTTACATTTAGATAAATAGAGATGGTTGCCGCTGAATCGACCAGGAAATACATTTTCACACCACCCACACACACATCTATATTAGGTGAATCTGCACTGTTAGAAGATCAAATTGGGTACTCACCAAAGTGGCATTGTATCTGTCTTTTCCTTCTACCGCCTCCTCATCCTATCTCGAGCCTCCCCCTCTACTCTGCGGATTAGATGCTGTCACATGTGGTGGTGGTGGTTAGTAGGTATCACTTGTGAGTGGCTTCATCATAGCCACTCACATCACCCCTGTTCTGGGGGTATATTATTAAAATGTGGTCAGGCTGTTGACAGTTATAACACCTCCATGGTTCCCCTCTTCCTCCTCCACATCTTCCTCCTCCGCAGCCCCTTCCTCCTCTTGCTTTTCCATCCTACCTTCCTCTTCCTCTGTCTCCCGAGTTCCATCTGTTCCCTCCCTCATAAAACATTAGCTGTTTCTTCCTTCCTGCAGCTTGTTGTCGTTCAATGTGAACGGCATGTGGCCAGACTGTGGTCAAGGGATGAGATTCCCAGCCAATGCAGGTAGTCGTTACTTTCTCTCGTAGTACTGGGAGGAGAACTTGTATCAGGATGCCCTTCGTTGAGTGGTGGTCAGGAGTTGGTTGGTATTGGTAGGAGTTGGTATTCTACTCTGGAACTCAGTGTGTGTGGTGGTCAGAGGAGTTGGTATTCTACTCTGGAACTCAGTGTGTGTGGTGGTCAGAGGAGTTGGTATTCTACTCTGGAACTCAGTGTGTGTGGTGGTCAGAGGAGTTGGTATTCTACTCTGGAACTCAGTGTGTGTGGTGGTCAGAGGAGTTGGTATTCTACTCTGGAACTCAGTGTGTGTGGTGGTCAGAGGAGTTGGTATTCTACTCTGGAACTCAGTGTGTGTGGTGGTCAGAGGAGTTGGTATTCTACTCTGGAACTCAGTGTGTGTGGTGGTCAGAGGAGTTGGTATTCTACTCTGGAACTCAGTGTGTGTGGTGGTCAGAGGAGTTGGTATTCTACTCTGGAACTCAGTGTGTGTGGTGGTCAAAGGAGTTGGTATTCTACTCTGGAACTCAGTGTGTGTGGTGGTCAGAGGAGTTGGTATTCTACTCTGGAACTCAGTGTGTGTGGTGGTCAGAGGAGTTGGTATTCTACTCTGGAACTCAGTGTGTGGTGGTCAGAGGAGTTGGTATTCTACTCTGGAACTCAGTGTGTGTGGTGGTCAGAGGAGTTGGTATTCTACTCTGGAACTCAGTGTGTGGTGGTCAGAGGAGTTGGTATTCTACTCTGGAACTCAGTGTGTGGTGGTCAGAGGAGTTGGTATTCTACTCTGGATCTCAGTGTGTGGTGGCCAGAGGAGTTGGTATTCTACTCTGGAACTCAGTGTGTGTGGTGGTCAGAGGCGTGTATTTTTCTTCTTCGTCTTCCTCAGATTCTCCGTTGTCTGCCCCCATAGCCCCCACTCCTGCTGCTGGGGGTCCTGGGTGTGGAGGTGGTAACGTAGCTGTTGGTTGATTTGGGGGAGCATAGGGTGGTGGATGATGTTGATACAGTTCATCTTTACGTCTGTTCCCACTTGCTTTGCATTTATTTTCTTCAGCTTTCATCGTTACCTCTGCACTTTTCCTCTCTCTCTCTGTTCTTGTCTCTAATTCAATTTCACAATTTCTAAAATGATCTCAGCGTATATTATTTTTCTTGTCTTTCCCTACTTTCTCCAACTGATGTGGGACTAATTTCAATTTAACCACACTGAGGGTACCTTCTTCGGGAAAATCTCCAATCGTTAAGCGGTGCCATTGTGACACGTCCTCGGCAACACCCAGAGCCCATTTGCTTACCATCACCTTCAACGGCCCTGTCACACACACACACACACACACACACACACACACACACACACACACACACACACACACACACACACACACACACACACACACACACACACACACACACACACACACACACACACACACACAAGGAGGAGGGATCAGTTCCTACAACCTAAACCATGTAATTGCATGGCTGCTAAAATAATCCCTAATTTGTTGTTGAACCACTGGAGAACTAATCCAAATTGGTATCTTACTCACATAAAAAGTAAACACAGTTTTGCTATGATACTTAGTTTCAACTGTATGAGAAAGTTATTCATGTCCACTGGTTAATAAGGCTATCCTTAACCTGAGATTCTAGTCTAACATAACCGGTCCACGCGTATCGCACTATGCGGTAGAGAATGCTCTCGATCACTTAGCGCAAAGTGATCTAGGAATGCACAATTCCTCTTTTTTCAATGATAATTTTCTCTATCACTTAGCACAAAGGGATTTCATTCATAAAGAATCTTCCAATGATGACATACCAGCGGAGGAAAACATTGACTGAGCGATCGCTGACCCTCAACTTCTGTGGACGTCAGGCGGTCTCTCCGTTCCCTTGTTTGACGAGGAGGAATTTACCCTAGACACTGCCAGCAGATTACCCTCGGAGCCGCAGGAGCCACAGGTCAACGATATGGCAGTCACGTCTGGGGTGACAAATTGTGGTGTAAATGATAAAATAAGGATTTGCTGGAGACCAAGTCAAACCAAGATTATTTATTTATGAGCTCAGAGGGAACAGTTACACAGTGCAGTATAGATAGTCTGAATTCCGAAGCATTGGGTGGTAAGCACATATCTTTATAGTTTCCTGTTCTTGTTGATCTGTTGGGACGGTATGTGAATTGGAGTGGGTCCTCAGTGTCTGGGATTCGGTGTTGATGTCAGCAATGACCAGCCTTTTAACCTTTCTAGCGCAGGCGTTCCGCTAGCGGAACCCCTCGACGACATTCCGCTGAAAAGGCAGTTCAAAAATATAAATTTAAAAATATATTTTTTAAATATTTAACAAGTCCAACACAGCAAACGAAAGATAAACATCTTGTTAATCTACCCATCGTGTCTGATTTCAAAAAGCAGATAGCCACAGAAATCCCAGAAATACTCATAATAAACTTTGATAAAAGATACAAGTGTTATTCACAGAACTAAAGATAGACATTTCCTTAAATGCAACCACTGTGTCTGATTTCAAAAAAACTTTACGGAAAAAGCATAATCTGATTACGGCGCTCAGAGCCCAATCCAGCCAAATCCAGCCAAAGAAATTTCCGCCATGTTGGAGTCCACAGAAGTTAGAAATAACATGATAAATATTAACTTACCTTTGATGATCTTCATCAGAATGCACTCCCAGGAATCCCAGCTCGACAATAAATGACTGATTTGTTACATAAAGTTCCATAAAGTCCATCATTTATGTCCAAATAGCCACTAGTTGTTAGCGTGCTCATCCCAGTAATCCATCTTCATGAGCACTAGGTCCAGACAAAAACTCGAAAAGTTCCGTTACAGGTCGTAGAAACATATCAAACGATGTATGGAATCAATCTTTAGGATGTTTTTAACATAAATCCTCAATAATGTTCCAACCGGAGAATTCCATTGTCTTTAGAAAAGCACTGGAATGAGAGTGAACTCTGTCGGGAGCACGTGGCAACAATGTCGTTGATTGTCACGACTTCCGCCGAAGTCGGTCCCTCTCCTTGTACGGGCGGCGTTCGGCGGTCGACGTCATCGGCCTTTTAGGCATCGCCGAACCACTTTTCATTTTCCATTTGTTTTGTCTTTGTCTTACACACCTGGTTTCAATCCCCCAATTACTTGTTCATTATTTAACCCTCTGTTCCCCAATGTTTGTTTGTGAGTAATTGTTTGTATGTAAGACGGTCCGTTATGTGGGCTCGCTTAATTGTATTATATTTGTCTATTTTGAGTAAATTACGTTTATTTACTCATATCTGCTGTCCTGCGCCTGACTCCTCTACACAAGTTACAAACACAGGCCTCATTACATTGATGCACTTATTAATTACGCTGGCGTCTGATTTGGGAAACTCCTCGATGTTATTGGATGAATCCCGGAACATATTCCAGTCTGTGCTAGTGAAACCTTTCCTGCAACTTAGCATCCACTTCCTCCTTATTGAGCCCGTCACTGGTACGTCCTGTTTTCAGTTTTTGCTTGTATTCACCAATCAGAAGGATGGAGTTATGGTCAGATTTGCCAAATGGAGGGCGAGGGAGAACTTTCTATGCATTTCTGTGTGTGGAGTTAAGGTGATCTAGAGTTGTTTTCGCATCTAGTTGCTGGTAAAAATGAGGTAAAAAAGATTTAAGATTCCCTGCATTTAAATCACCGGGTACAAGAAGTGCCGCCTCTGGGTATGCATTTTCTTGTTTGCTTATTTAGTATTTATTAGGATCCCCATTAGCCTCTGCAAAAGCATCAACTACTCTTCGTAGAGTCCAAATGAAACATGACATAATACATAGTACAGAACATGATCAGTCAAGGACTGAAATACATACATTTAAAACATCACACATACATACACGTCACGGCCCGCCACAGCCTACATATCAGTACATACACACAATATTTATGTCTAATACGTAGTACAGTGCAAATTAGAGTACAATATATATATATAAAATGGCTGTCTCTTCACAGTCCCATTTGTGCAGTGAGGTGTTCTTTTATCTGTTTTTTTTTACTTCAAAAAATAAATACTTATGGCCCTATTCATCTCGTTGAGTGTGTTCTTAGTGCCAGCTTCGGTTTGTGGTGGTAAATAGATAGCTATGAAAAATAGAGATAAATTATCTTGGTAAATAGTATGGTCTGCAGCTTATCATGAGTTATTCTAACTCAGGTGAGCAAAGCCTCAAGGCTTCCTTAACATTAGAGATTGCGCACCAGCTGACACCCACCTCCCCCTCTTAACCCTAAACTGCCATTTGGTCTTGACGATGCATAGAAAAACCAGCTAGATGTATATTATCCACGTCCTTGTTCAGTCACGACTCCGTGAAACGTATTACAGTCCTTTAGGTCCCGTTGATAGGATAGTCTCAAATGGAGCTCGTCCAGTGATTGTACGTTCACCAATAGAACGGAGGGTAGAGGGAGTTTATTTACTCATCGACGAAGTCTCATCAGGGAGCCCGCTAGTTTGGGGATTAGGGTCTGGTCTGGAATGAGCAGTACATCCACAGTTTCAGACTCGTAAAAATCTTCATCCATTTCGAGGTTAGTGATCGCTGTTCTGATGTCCAGAAGCTGTTTTTGGTAATAGCAAATGATCTCGGTAATATTATGTAAAAATATTTTGGGACCAAACAGACAAAATAGCAGAATTTGACAGAAATAGCAGTAAGACGGTAGCTATTTACTGCAACACAATCTTTGTAAATTACATTTACATTTGAGTCATTTAGCAGATGCTCTTATCCAGAGCGACTTACAGGAGCAATTAGGGTTAAGCACTTTGCTCAAGGGCACATCGGCAGATTTTTTGCCTAGTTGTCTCGGGGATTTGTGTGTGTGTGTGTGTGTGTGTGTGTGTGTGTGTGTGTGTGTGTGTGTACCTGGCTGCGTTCGCGCTCGTGTGTGTTTACCTGCCTGCGTTCATGTGTGTGTGTGTGTGTACCTGGCTGCGTTTGTGGGTGTGTGTGTGTGTGTGTGTGTGTGTGTGTGTATGTGTGTGTGTGTGTGTGTGTGTGTGTGTGTGTGTGTGTGTGTGTGTGTGTGTGTGTGTGTGTGTGTGTGTGTAATGACTCATGCCTCAGTCAGAGAGGAGTAGCGAAAGCATCAAGGGACAGGAAGGGATCCAGCCAGCCAAGATGTAATGCTATTTCCTCTTCCTGCAGATTGCCCTATTGAATCCCATTCCCCAAATGGAAACACATCTCCTCTGATACGATGACTCAGAGTGCAGGCGATTGAAGGGGTGTAAGAAAACACTGTCCGCATCCCAAATAGCACCCTATTCCCTATATGGTGCACTTTAAAGGGAATACAGTGGCATTTGGGACACCGCCACAGCTCGTCAGAGAACTGGGAAGGAGATAATCAAGTCTGAAATTTCAAAGTGAAAATTACAAACTTCAGAAGCCTTTTTTAACCTCAAATAAACAACAATTTCCTGCAACGGGGTGATCAGATGAAGATCCTATATCTGTATATGGCTTAACTGTACATTTCCACAGTAGAGTCATAGCCATAATATAGTGTATAAACCCATAGGGAGTGTATCAGACTGAAACAGCCTGCAGTGCTGTACCAGACGCCATGTAGCAACGCCCATGCCCCGCCCACCTGATGGTCTGTCTTTTTCAGCCATCTACTTCCTGTGTTTTAGGGGTGCAAAAGTCACTTGTAATTTACATTTAGCTGGATTAATTTCTTTCATTGTACTCGTGTGACTCTTTCATACTCTTGCTTGTGCCTGTAATTTTCCCCTGTTAACGTTACGACCACAGAAATGTTTGTAATGACCTGTCAAACACACCCAGGTAAAGGCTGAATTAGCCTCAATGAATACATTGTCTTTCCGTTAAATCTATGAGAGCGCCAAAGTTTTGTTGGGGATTTAACTCACCGTCTCGACACGTACATCACAAGTAAGAGAAGAAAGATAACTTTATTTGCATTGGTGTACATTTTTGGTTGGAATTGAATCAAGTAATCATTTAAGACCGTTGAAATGTTTACAAATGAGATGCACTGAAATGAAAACAATTTCAGAAAATGTAGTGATATTATGTCTGATCTCGCAAACAATGTAAAGTGTGTTTAGATAGGTGTAATCTAGAGCCATGCGTGTTGATTTTCAATCTCAGGGTATCCTGCTATTGACACACTTGTTGAATTATGCAAGAGAATGTGAAAACAACAGTAATTAATGAGTCAGTCTAGACAGCGCTGGCGAGTGCAGGTTGAGTAGACAGAGGAAGTGGATGGTGGTTGCAGCTCTGTTAATGTATTTATATATGCAAATGCATCCAGTGTATTTATGCAAATTATGTACATATCATTTTATTTATTTTAACACAAAACATATAACAAATACCTGATACAATAACAACATTATATCAGTGCCTTCTACGAAAGAAACTGGGAAATTTTACAATAAATTGAATACTTGAATTCCCACCAAAATCACACCTCCAATCGTTATTTGTCTGTGCCAGTACAATGTGTTATGTGTTATAATTAAGTCAATATCTGATGGATTGCAAAAATTCATAAAGTTTGGACTATCTTCATCCATTGTCCAACTTTATTAGAATAGTTTTTAAAACCTTTTAACAATTTCGATTACCGTTGCTACCTCAACGCCAGCGAAATCCTGAATATGACATTAAGACACCATTTCGTTTTATTGGCTTGGGGGGAAAGTCTCGAAGGAGAACTTTATTTGATAGTTTAATTATCTTTAGTGGCTGAATCATCATTGGGAGGATTCCTGGGTGAGTTTGAAGGCTTTTAAGGGGCCAGGGCTGATGCACTTGGCTTCTTGGAATGCCGTGTCCTCAATCTGGGTACATGGTGTCTATAAGGCAGGTGCACGCGTCTATGTGCTACGCTTGATGTGATGTTGTGAAAAGATTTGTTATTCTTGGAATGATGTGTGCTTTCTCTCTGACAGGTTAACACATTGATCATTAGTCTGTTGGTTCAATACTAAAGCTACCTGGCCTTATCAAGGGGTGTGGAGTGATAGCGATCGATAGACTTGTAGGATCAAACGTTATCAATCAATTGATACAGTTCTTTTCTCGCTGCAAGGATACAGTAGGCCTACAGCAAGGATCATACCTGTAGAAGCAATGGTTTCTATCAAAAGCAGGAACACCCTGATTTTCAAAGAGCTTACGTTTGACATTGCTAAAGGTAGTGCTAATGGTCACCGTTCTCTACATGGTTTGATAAGCTACAACCACGGGGAAGCCTACCTTTCAGTAATGCTAATATACACTTTCAAACCACCTTCCTCCGTGCTTGGATGACGCTAACAAAAAGGCGTTTGAAGAGGTGTATCGGCTGCCAGGTTCCATGTTGAAAGATGTATTTGAAATAGCTGTTAGCCCGGACTGGCCCTTGATAAAAACGGATGGATTGGGTTTGATGATTCCTGTCTTCTGAGTACAAAGGAAGGCAGTCAGTGTGAGGTGATTGTTCTCTCTGGGTGAATGACACGGTGAGGCCCAAAGCTGTTTTTATCTCAATATCAAATCATTTCTGGGTAACAATTAGGTACCTTACTGTGATTGTTTTCAATTAAAATGGTTAAAAAAAGAGACAAAATAGCTTCTTAGCAAAGAGCAATTTCTAAAGCAAGAATTTTACTAGAGCTATCTTGGAGTGGTCTGACTGGGGAGGGGAAAACTGAAAACTAGCTCTTATTTGCAGAGACGTTTGGAACTCTCTCTTCCTGGTCCATTAACTAATTTACCACTTGGTGATGTAACCAGGGAGGTAAAAACTCCATCCCACTAAAACTGGCTCAAATTTCAGGCAGTCTTTTTAAACAGCTCTTACACTAAAACAAGCTACCTGATCTCTGTCCTCTCCTCTCCATCCATGTAGAACCCCCTCCACAAGGGTGCTACATGGAACCCAAAAGGGGAACCCTTTTTTCTAAGGGTGTAGGGAGGAAGGGAACAAGTGTTGACGCCTGCCCGGGGTATGGTTGAAGGTGTTTTCGGGCGACTAATTAAATCTGTAGACCCCCATGCAGAACTCTGATTCTGGCACTGCAGGGATCCCGCAGGCTTGCCCCGGCCCGCCTCAGGGGGAGTCTGGGTAAATGTGATCAAACCTCACATCTCTACTTTCATCATTTCACTCGGCGGTGGTCACGGAGGAGAAGAAACTGGGAGATATCAAGAACCCCTTTATTTTCTTCACAGCCTTGTTTTTTCTTGCTTTGTTATTCATATATTTTTCTATATTAAAGTAGCAGATAAAAAGCGGTTGACCTGAGGTGACTCCGATGTCAGGCTGCCAGTTACGCTCTCGCTCTCTCCCTTTCTCTCTCTCTCTCTCTCTCTCTCCCTTTCTCTCTCTCTCTCTCCCTCTCTCTCTCTCTCTCTCTCTCTCTCTCACTCTCTCTCCCTTTCTCTCTCTCTCTCTTGCTGTCTCGCTCTCTCCCTTTCTCTCTCTCCATGTCATTCTCTCTCTCCATGCCATTCATGTTTGTATGCATCAGCGTTCCTAATTCTGGGAACTATCTACAGAGGGCCCAGATGCAATTAGTGTTTTTCAATTCATGTTCATTAACGCCAGGTCCCCACCTGCCACCCTTCAATACTACTGACCTAAACGATGCTGAGGCCAAAAAATGTCTGTCTCAGTGGAAGACGCTGGCTGATCATGTCAGCTAATGTTTGTTCAGTCAACAGCCAACGTCCCCAGACCGCTGATATTATAGACATTTCAGTCTGTAAAAAATGGTGTAGGTTCTTCAATGATTTTCCATTTCGGGCAGATTTCAAATGGGGGTATAGCCTATCTACTGTATACTCATTGGTTATTAGTTTGGATGTAATTTGGGGAGCAGATTGGAGAAGTCAACGAGGACTGCCCCTGAGTCGCCCCCTCTGAATCATGGCAGGTTACCGTAGTGTAGTGGATGAAAAGGCCTAATGAGTATGAATCTTGTTGGAGGCAGCAGGTACACTCCTGGACCGCTCTGCTATGTAATCTAATTACCTACGCTGGGGTTATTGTTGTTGTTGTCAGAGAGAGAGATGAGAGGGGTTGAAGATTGATGAGAGATAGAGGGAGGGAGGGAGGGAGGGAGGTGGATGAGATGAGAGATGGCGAGAGGGAGAGGGGGCGAGATGTAGAAGGGTAGAGGTAGAGGGAGAAGGAGGGAGGTAGAGATACAGAAAGATATATACAGGCAGTTAGAGGGAGGGTGAGTGTGATGGATAGAGAGAGAGGGGGAAGAAAGGGAGAGAGTGAGGTAGGCAGAGAGAGAGATTGACAGAGAGAGAAAAGGAGAGAGAGACCACGGTTATGAAGATGAGTCATTCATTGTCCTATTCTATTTGACTGGGGGCTCGCTCGCTGAGAGAGAGAGAGAGAGAGAGAGAGAGAGAGAGAGAGAGAGAGAGAGAGAGAGAATTCCACCATTTTGAGCACAAAGTGATAGCAATAACACAGGCACAGGAGACCTGCCCAGGCTTCCGAAAATTAAATACAAAATCCATCTGGCCTCTAAATTCAATCACGGTACCCCTTTGCAAATGACCCTCGGAATTGAATCCTCGCAACAAGGTGTAGTTTCTGAGGCATCGCTTGTCTGCCGGACTGAGGGAGAATATCATCAATACCAAAACAGTACACTGACCCATATTAATGACCTAACAAAGTATGACGTCCACCACACTGTTCTCTCTCTAGATGTTTCTTGGAAGGTATTTTTACTGTCTCTTTGTTTTATTGAACCATCTATGTATTAGAAATCCAGTCATGTCTTTTCTGTCTTCTGTGTAGTTCTGAGTAGCAAAATGACCAAGGCTGTCGGTTCAATCCCCGCTTGGTCCACAAGCCACTGGACAAGCTCGTCAGCTCATACTGTGAAGGTAACTGCCTGCTATTTTGTTCAAATCCAATCAAAGGTTATTGGTTGCGTACACAGTTTAGTAGATGTTATAGCGGGTGCAGCGAAATGCTTGTTACTAGCTCCTAAGTTAAAATGTGAAACAAGTACGAAAATAATAATCAAATACTAGAAACAAGAAATCACCAATGTCAGAACGAATCTGGTTACCAACCCAGATAACACTATCAGTAATCCAAATGCAATATATGTGTCACGACTCCCACCGAAGGTGGCTCCCCTCCCTGTTCGGGTGGCGCTCGGCGGTCGTCGTCGCCTGTCTACTAGCCGCCACCGATCCCCTTGTCCTTTTCTGTTTGTTTTGTCTTATTGGTTGCACCTGTCTCTTGTTTAGTTTTGATTCAGGACTATTTAAGCCTGTTAGGCCCGCCTGCTTTTGTGCGGGCTTGTTTTCTTTTAGTCAGGTTGTTGCGTGTGGTGTTCCTGTCTGGTTGTGCCCTGTGTTGGGTTGGAAATGTTTTGATATTCGCCTGTTGTTTTGGGCGTTAGTGTTGGACGCCGCAATAAAGTCCGGTTTCCCCCATTATCCTCTGCTCTCTGCGCTTGACTCCATACCCACCACTCCAGGCTCTGTGACAATATGCATACTATATAAACACTAAAAATATATACTACTAATGATATATACAGCAGTAGATATATTAGCTATGTCAAGAATCCGGCATATTCAAATACAGTAACAACAATGCAATGTACAGTAGTAGATCTATTAGAATGATCTATGTGAACAATACACTATATTAAAATACAGTAACAATGCAATGTACAGTAGTAGATCTATTAGAATTATCTATGTGAATGTCACGTTCCTGACCTGTTTTCTGTTAGTTTTGTATGTGTTAGTTGGTCAGGACGTGAGTTTGGGTGGGCAGTCTATGTTTTCTGTTTCTATGTTTGTTTAAGGGTTGCCTGGTATGGCTCTCAATTAGAGGCAGGTGTTTGGCGTTTCCTCTAATTGAGAGTCATATTAAGGTAGGTTGTTTCACATTGTTTGTTGTGGGTGGTTGTCTCCTGTGTCTGTGTATGTCTTTGCGCCACATGGGACTGTTGTCGTTTTTTATTTTTTTTTCGGTTTATGTAGTCTGTTCCTGTTTCATGCGTTCTTCGTTATATGTAAGTTCTTATGTTCAGGTGCGTCTACGTCGTTTGTTGTTTTGTAGTTAATCAAGTATAGTTCGTTTTTTGTCTTAGTTGTTTTGTCGTGTCTAAATAAATATCATGTCTAAGTATCACGCTGCGTCTTGGTTCAATCCATGCTCCTCCTCTTCAGAGGAAGAGGAGAACCGTTACAGTGAACAATACACTATATTAAAATACAGTAACAATGCAATGTACAGTAGTAGATCTATTAGACTGATCTATGTGAACAATACACTATATCAAAATACAGTAACAATGCAATGTATAGTAGTAGATCTATTAGACTGATCTATGTGAACAGTACAGTATATTAAAATACAGTAACAATGCAATGTACAGTAGTAGATCTATTAGAATTATCTATGTGAACAATACAGTATATGAATAAGAACCAGGTATATAATCTGGTATATAAAATAGAATAATGAAGAATAATGTTGTGTGAACAGTGTTGAATGACTTCAGAGCCACGTGAGTTTCCTTCACAGTAGGCCTTGTGTAAAACCACCACCGTCAAACCTGCCTGAAGATACTCACTGAAGTTCGTGACGGAGGTCGGTCGAAGTGGTGGTGCCTCGCTTCAGACATAAAGACTGTGTCACTTTCACTCACAGTGATTCAGCTTTGCACCACCCGAGGCTTCCTCTCTTCTTCTCTCTCCTTCTCTCATCCTCTCTTCTTCCCTGATCTTCTTCTCTCATCTCATCTTCTCTCATCCTCTCTTCTTCTCTTATCCTCTCTTCTCTCATCCTCTCTTCTTCTCTCACCCTCTCTTCTTCCCCCATCTTCTTCTCTCATTCTCTCTTCTTCTTTCATCCTCTCTCTTCTTCCCTCATCTTCTTCTCTCATCCTCTCTTCTCTCACCCTCTCTTCTCCCCTCATCTTCTTCTCTCATCCTTTCTTCTCTCATTCTCACACGATTTGGAAAGGAAGGTGGGTACTGTCTGTCTGTGTGTGTGTGAATGATGCTTTTCATGATGTCAAGCTTGGGAAATCGAGGAGAGATCCTCCTTTTTAAAGGGCTCTTTGTTGCAGGAAGACAGGAAGATCACGTCAGTGACTCAACCCACTCAAGTGACGCACCCCTCCTAGGGACGGCATGGAAGAGCACCAGTAAGCCAGTGACTCAGCCCCTGTAATAGGGTTAGAGGCAGAGAATCCCAGTGGAGAGAGGGGAACCGGCCAGAGACAGCAAGGGCGGTTCATTGCTCCAGTGCCTTTCCGTTCACCTTCACACTCCTGGGCCAGACTACACTCAATCATAGGACCTACTGAAGAGATGAGTCTTCAATAAAGACTTAAAAGTTGAGACCGAGTCTGCGTCTCTCACATGGGTAGGCAGACCATTCTATAAAAATGGAGCTCTATAGGAGAAAGCCCTGCCTCCAGCTGTTTGCTTAGAAATTCTAGGGACAGTAAGGAGGCCTGCGTCTTGTGACCGTAGCGTACGTGTAGGTATGTACGGCAGGACACAATTGGTCCCGTGTGGCTCAGTTGGTAGAGCATGGCGCTTGCAACGCCAGGGTTGTGGGTTCAATTCCCACGGGGGGACCAGGATGAATATGTATGAACTTTCCAATTTGTAAGTCGCTCTGGATAAGAGCGTCTGCTAAATGACTTAAATGTAAGATAGGTAGGAGCAAGCCCATGTAATGCTTTGTAGGTTAGCAGTAAAACATTGAAATCAGCCCTTGCCTTAACAGGAAGCCAGTGTAGAGAGGGTAGCACTGGAGTAATATGATCACATTTTTTGGTTCTTGTCAAGATTCTAGCAGCCATATTTAGCACTAACTGAAGTTTATTTAGGGCTTTATCCGGTAGCCGGAAAGTAGAGCTTTGCAGTAGTCTAACCTAGAACATGACAAAAGCATGGATACATCTTTCTGCGTCATTTTTGGACAGAAAGTTTCAGATTTTTGCAACGTTACGTAGATGGAAAAAAACTGTTCTTGAAACAGTCTTGATATGTTCGTCAAAAGAGTGATCAGGGTCCAGAGTAACGCCGAGATGGTTCACAGTTTTATTTGAAACGACCATCAAGATTACAAGAGTACAACCATCAAGATTAATTGTCAGATTCAACAGAAGATCTCTTTCTTTCTTGGGACCTAGAACAAGCATCTCTGTTTTGTCCGAGTTTAAAGGTAGAACATTTGCAGCCATCCACTCCTTATGTCTGAAACAAAGGCTTCCAGGGAGGGCAATTTTGGGGCTTCACCATGTTTCATTGAAATGTACAGCTATGTGTCATCTGCATAGCAGTGAAAGTTAACATTATTTTCCCAAATGCCATCACCAAGAGGTAAAATATATAGTGAAAACAATAGTGGTCCTAAAACAGAACCTTGAGGAACACCAACATTTACAGTTGATTTGTCAGAGGACAAACCATCCACAGAGACAAACTGATATCTTTCCGACAGATAAGATCTAAATCAGGCCAGAACTTGTCCGTGTAGACCAATTTGGGTTTCCAATCTCTCCAAAAGGATGTGGTGATCGATGGTATCAAATGCAGCACTAAGGTCTAGGAGCACGAGGACAGATGCAGAGCCTCGGTCTGACGCCATTAAAAGGTCATTTACCACCTTCACAAGTGCAGTCTCAGTGCTATGATGGG
>NC_074669.1:60971297-61136297 GCF_029448725.1 Salvelinus fontinalis
TTGTAAACATTCCGACTCACCTAACACCCGTTAAATTGGGGGTAATCCCACACACTGCCATGGTAACAAGCGATGGCGATAAGGAAACTATGTCAGCGTTTTTTTACAATCATCTAACGTTAATAACGAGATCTCCTATTCATACACACACATAGCAACTCACCCCCCCGCCGATAGTTTTGAGGAAAGCTTATTTTATTTTCCTGAGTTATTCGAGGAAACGTAGAAAATTAGTTTAGTAAGAGGCTCTGTTTACTTCCCAGGAGAGAGGAAGTGAATACAAAATGTACATATTTACTGGTACTTTCTACAGTACAGTTACTGTGAGCTTCACTGTGTTTGGCCTTGGAATGGAGACACGTCTCAACACCAGCATATGTTGTTTCTGGGGACACACACAGACTCCGTCTCTTACTTACACACACACACACACACACACACACACACACACACACACACACACACACACACACACACACACACACACACACACACACACACACACACACACACACACACACACACACACACACACACACACACACACACACACTGTCAGGGTTGTGTGCGGCGAAGTAGCAGAGTCAAATGCAGGACACAGGTGTTGAGCGAAACACAAAACGTTTACTCAAAAATCACAGCAAAATTCCACAAAGGGAATAATTACAAAACATCATAAGAAATAACAACAATCACTAACGTAACAAACAATCACGGACAAAACAGAAATGAAAGCCAGAGGGTTAAATAGGGGACATAATAGGGGAATAGAAACCAGGTGTGTAATATTGCAGACAAAACAAAACGAAACAGAAAAATGGATCGGTGGTGACTAGAAAGCCTGTGACGTCGACCGCCGAACACCACCCGAACAAGAAGAAGGGCCGACTTCGGCGGAAGTCGTGACACACACTCCATATTCTTTTTACACACACACACACACACACACACACACACACACACACACACACACACACACACACACACACACACACACACACACACACACACACACACACACACACACACACACACACAGTGAGATATCACCAGTGTGATATTGAGTGAGATGCTGCTGATGGTAATGCATGTGTCTGTTTCAGTGGGGGAATCCTTGGGGCGGTTCCCAGTGTTCTAGCTCAGCGTGGTGTGTGTGTACTCTCTCATAGCGTGGTGGGCTTCCTCTCATAATCATCCATTAGTTGCCATCTGTGAACTTGTGCATCGCCCCTCACTGCAACAACGGCTGCTGTATAGTCCTACTGGTCTGTTCTCTAGTCGGTTTCCTTCTGAAGTCAAGCCTGTGTTTTCAGCACTCGACTTACTGCACTGGTTCTTGTACAACACAGGGGTTCAGTGAACCATGCTAACCCGATCAGCAGCCTTGCCTGAGAACTGTAAGCTGTGGCGCAAATGCAATGTTGTAACATCAGGTGTGTGGTTCGGGCATCACCGTAGGCAATACATCTTTACAAGCCATTTGACAAAGTGGGTTACCAGAACATTCTCCATGTCTCTATCTCGGATAACAAGATAGTAACTACAGAACAAAGCCTGAGGATACAATAAGGGCCACAGCTTGAGAGTTGTAATTCAATAGGAATACGTGTGTATGTGTGTCTGCGTGCGTTCGTGTGGACGTGTTTAACAAGAACAGTAAACTAAGAAACATTTGACCAACTGGGGACATTTTGTTAGTTATAGGGTGTTTTTTTTTGTTAGTTAACATTTGACCAACTGGGGACAAAAGTTAGTTAAACAAGGTGTGTGTGTGTGTGTGTGTGTGTGTGTGTGTGTGTGTGTGTGTGTGTGTGTGTGTGTGTGTGTGTGTGTGTGTGTGTGTGTGTGTGTGTGTGTGTGTGTGTGTGTGTGTGTGTGTGTGTGTGTGTGTGTGTGTGTGAGAGAGAGATCGGTGTCTACATCCGCACTAACACTAGTGTAGATGCTCCTTTACTCTCATCCATCTGTGAGCTCTGATCATGGACAGTTAAGTGAGCCTTCATCTAGAACACTTGACCTCATTATGGCATCCTCACTAAGTGGTATGAATGGGACAGCGTATCGAACGACAACTCAAACATTACCGTGTGGTTTTTACTGATGACTTCAGAGAGAGTGTGTCGTGCTTCTCGCAGGTTGAATCCCAAATGACACCCTATTCCCTATTTAGTGCACTACTTCTGACCAGGGCCTTAGTCAAAAGTAGTGCACTATGTAGGGAATATGGTGCCATTTGGGATGTAGGTACAGGATTCACTTTCTCAACACCAGCACTGGTTCAGTGCACAGCTACTGAGCCCGTACCGTGAGAATATACAGTCGTTTGTCAAGACACATTTTCTAAGGTTATTTTGCGAGTGTATACAGGGAGCTTGTATAGGCAAGACCCTACTGTTGGTACGTCTGGTAGCTGTTGCTCTATCACAGTGTTGCTGTGTCCTTCCTAGTCACTGGATAATGATAGCCATAGACAACCCTAGATTTAGAAAGAAATACCCACATACAGCCAACATCTTTGAGTCTAGAGACTCCTCTCTAAAGTTCCCCTTTGTTGCTGAACCCTTAAGTAAATTCAAGATGGACAGTGATACTGTAGATAGAGGAGTCATCATGAAGTACAAGGACATAAACAGAGACACCTCTCCACCTCTCCTCTAGTCGTGGATGAAAGAACATGTAGGGTCTGATACAGCCGGACACTACTTCTCTTACCCTCTCTCCTCTCGTTTCCCCTCCAGAGTATAGACTGAACCTGGGTGTTGTGTCTGAGCCAGTAGCCAAACAACATCAGAGTAAACAGGCCCTCCTCAGGGACTTCATGGAGGAAACTCTCTGACTCACACAATAACACTGGTCTAATCTAGGACTAGGCTACCTTATAGTGACATCCTGTCTTCCCTTCTCTTTTATTCTACTCTTCAGTACTCTCCTCTCCACCTCTGTCCTCCTGTCCTCTCCACCCCTCCTCTCCACCAGTTTAACTGGAGCTGCCTCCACCTCAATGGCCATGTATTTATTCATCACTGCTACAGTTGTTATTATGTATATAGTGCTATATTGTTTTTATTACCATTGTCCTTATTTTATTTCACTAGTCCTGCATGTTGAAGCTCAAAAGTCCTAAAATGTTCACTGTACCCTGCAGCCACACCTGCAGCCTGGTACCTGTCACTATTAAACACTCTGAATGTCAATCTAAACACGGACCAGACGATATCAATAATGCCAATGCGTGATCAGTGTTTTGATTTAGGATGAGGCCGTCCGCCCGCTTGTCCTCATCATTTATAAAACTCAGAGTTTCTCTCTGGATGAGTTCCACATGGTGTGCTACTTTTGACCAGGGCGCAGAGAAATGTAGAATGCAGACAACATTCTACTGCAGTAAAGACTGGGGGTATATAAGGAGCAGGAGAAGACAACATATTAGTCCCTACAGTAGTGGATTAGTGACATATGAAAAACATATTTGTCAAACGGTAGTGGATTATTGACATAAAAACCTATTTGTCTAACAGTAGTGGATTAGTGATGTAAAAACATATTAGTTTAACAGTAGTGGATTAGAGACATATAGAAAACATTAGCAGTAGTGGATTATTAGTCTAACAGTAGTGGATTATTAGTCTAACAGTAGCGGATTATTAGTCTGACAGTAGTGGATTATTAGTCTAACAGTAGTGGATTAGAGACATATAGAAAACATATTAGTCCATACAGTAGTGGATTAGAGACATATAGAAAACATGTTAGTCTAACAGAGTGGATTAGAGACATATAGAAAACATATTAGTCTAACAGAGTGGATTAGAGACATATAGAAAACATTAGTCTAACAGAGTGGATTAGTGACATATAGAAACATATTAGTCCCTACAGTAGTGGAATAGAGACATATAGAAAACATATTAGTCTAACGGTAGTGGATTAGAGACATATAGAAAACATATTAGTCTAACAGAGTGGATTAGAGACATATAGAAAACATATTAATCTAACAGAGTGGATTAGAGACATATAGAAAACATATTAGTCTAACGGTAGTGGATTAGAGACATATAGAAAACATATTAGTCTAACAGAGTGGATTAGAACCATATAGAAAACATATTAGTCTAACAGAGTGGATTAGTGACATATGAAAAACATATTATTCTAACAGTAGTGGATTAGAGACATATAGAAAACATATTAGTCCCTACAGTAGTGGATTAGAGACATATAGAAAACATATTAGTCCCTATAGTAGTGGATTAGAGACATATAGAAAACATTAGTCTAACAGAGTGGATTAGAGACATATAGAAACATATTAGTCTAACAAAGTGGATTAGTGACATATAGAAAACATATTAGTCCAACGGAGTGGATTAGAGACATATAGAAAACATATTAGTCTGGCAGAGTGGATTAGAGACATATATAAAACATATTAGTCTAACAGAGTGGATTAGTGACATATAGAAAACATATTAGTCTAACGGTAGTGGATTAGAGACATATAGAAAACATATTAGGCTAACAGTAGTGGATTAGAGACATATAGAAAACACATTAGTCCCTACAGTAGTGGATTAGAGACATATGGAAAACTTATTAGTCCCTACAGTAGTGGATTAGAGACATATAGAAAACATTAGTCTAACAGAGTGGATTAGAGACATATAGAAAACATATTAGTCTAACAGAGTGGATTAGAGACATATAGAAAACATATTAGTCTAACGGTAGTGGATTAGAGACATATAGAAAACATATTAGTCTAACAGAGTGGATTAGAACCATATAGAAAACATATTAGTCTAACAGAGTGGATTAGTGACATATGAAAAACATATTATTCTAACAGTAGTGGATTAGTGACATATAAAAACATAGTCTAACAGTAGTGGATTATTGACATATGGAAAACATATTAGTCTAACAGAGTGGATTAGAGACATATAGAAAATATATTAGTCCCTACAGTAGTGGATTAGAGACATATAGAAAACATATTAATCTAACAGAGTGGATTAGAGACATATAGAAAACATATTAGTCTAACGGTAGTGGATTAGAGACATATAGAAAACATATTAGTCCCTACAGTAGTGGATTAGAGACATATAGAAAACATATTAGTCCCTATAGTAGTGGATTAGAGACATATAGAAAACATTAGTCTAACAGAGTGGATTAGAGACATATAGAAACATATTAGTCTAACAAAGTGGATTAGTGACATATAGAAAACATATTAGTCCAACGGAGTGGATTAGAGACATATAGAAAACATATTAGTCTGGCAGAGTGGATTAGAGACATATATAAAACATATTAGTCTAACAGAGTGGATTAGTGACATATAGAAAACATATTAGTCTAACGGTAGTGGATTAGAGACATATAGAAAACATATTAGGCTAACAGTAGTGGATTAGAGACATATAGAAAACACATTAGTCCCTACAGTAGTGGATTAGAGACATATGGAAAACTTATTAGTCCCTACAGTAGTGGATTAGAGACATATAGAAAACATTAGTCTAACAGAGTGGATTAGAGACATATAGAAAACATATTAGTCTAACAGAGTGGATTAGAGACATATAGAAAATATATTAGTCCCTACAGTAGTGGATTAGAGACATATAGAAAACATATTAATCTAACAGAGTGGATTAGAGACATATAGAAAACATATTAGTCTAACGGTAGTGGATTAGAGACATGTAGAAAACATATTAGTCTAACGGTAGTGGATTAGAGACATATAGAAAACACATTAGTCCCTACAGTAGTGGATTAGAGACATATAGAAAACATATTAGTCCCTACAGTAGTGGATTAGAGACATATAGAAAACATTAGTCTAACAGAGTGGATTAGAGACATATAGAAACATATTAGTCTAACAAAGTGGATTAGTGACATATAGAAAACATATTAGTCCAACAGAGTGGATTAGAGACATATAGAAAACATATTAGTCTGACAGAGTGGATTAGAGACATATAGAAAACATATTAGTCTGACAGAGTGGATTAGAGACATATAGAAAACATATTAGTCTAACAGAGTGGATTAGTGACATATAGAAAACATATTAGTCTAACGGTAGTGGATTAGAGACATATAGAAAACATATTAGTCTAACAGAGTGGAGTAGAGACATATAGAAAACATATTAGTCTAACGGTAGTGGATTAGAGACATATAGAAAACATATTAGTCTAACAGAATGGATTGGAGACATATAGAAAACATTTTAGTCTAACGGTAGTGGATTACTGACATATAGAAAACATATTAGTCTGACAGAGTGGATTAGAGACATATAGAAAACATATTAGTCTAACAGAGTGGATTAGAGACATATAGAAAACATATTAGTCTAACGGTAGTGGATTAGAGACATATAGAAAACATATTAGTCCCTACAGTAGTGGATTAGTGACATATAGAAAACATATTAGTCTAACAGAGTGGATTAGAGACATATAGAAACATATTAGTCCCTACAGTAGTTAATTAGAGACATATAGAAAACATATTAGTCCCTACAGTAGTGGATTAGAGACGTATAGAAAACATATTAGTCGCTACAGTAGTGGATTAGAGACATATAGAAAACATATTAGTCCCTACAGTAGTGGATTAGTGACATATAGAAAACATATTAGTCTAACAGAGTGGATTAGAGACATATAGAAACATATTAGTCCCTACAGTAGTTAATTAGAGACATATAGAAAACATATTAGTCCCTACAGTAGTGGATTAGAGACATATAGAAAACATATTAGTCTAACAGTAGTGGATTAGAGACATATAGAAAACATATTAGTCTAACAGAGTGGATTAGAGACATATAGAAAACATATTAGTCCCTACAGTAGTGGATTAGAGACATATAGAAAACATATTAGTCCCTACAGTAGTGGATTAGAGACATATAGAAAACATATTAGTCTAACAGTAGTGGATTAGAGACATATAGAAAACATATTAGTCTAACAGAGTGGATTAGAGACATATAGAAAACATATTAGTCCCTACAGTAGTGGATTAGAGACATATAGAAAACATTAGTCTAACAGAGTGGATTAGAGACATATAGAAACATATTAGTCTAACAGAGTGGATTAGTGACATATAGAAAACATATTAGTCTAACAGAGTGGATTAGAGACATATAGAAAACATATTAGTCTAACAGAGTGGATTAGAGACATATAGAAAACATATTAGTCTAACGGTAGTGGATTAGAGACATATAGAAAACATATTAGTCTAACAGAGTGGATTAGAGACATATAGAAAACATATTAGTCTAACGGTAGTGGATTAGTGACATATAGAAAACATATTAGTCTGACAGAGTGGATTAGAGACATATAGAAAACATATTAGTCTAACAGAGTGGATTAGAGACATATAGAAAACATATTAGTCTAACGGTAGTGGATTAGAGACATATAGAAAACCTATTAGTCTAACAGAGTGGAGTAGAGACATTTAGAAAACATATTAGTCTAACAGAGTGGATTAGAGACATATAGAAAACATTTTAGTCGCTACAGTAGTGGATTAGAGACATATAGAAAACATTAGTCTAACAGTAGTGGATTTGTGACGTAAAAACACATTAGTCTAACAGTAGTGGATAAGAGACATATGAAAAACATATTAGTCCCTACAGTAGTGGATTAGAGACATATAGAAAACATATTAGTCCCTACAGTAGTGGATTAGTGACATATAGAAAACATATTAGTCCCTACAGTAGTGGATTAGAGACATATAGAAAACATATTAGTCTAACAGAGTGGATTAGAGACATATAGAAAACATATTTGTCCCCACAGTAGTGGATTAGAGACATATAGAAAACATATTAGTCTAACAGAGTGGATTAGTGACATATAGAAAACATATTAGTCTAACAGAGTGGATTAGAGACATATAGAAAACATATTAGTCCCTACAGTAGTGGATTAGAGACATATAGAAACCATACTAGTCTAACAGAGTGGATTAGAGACATATAGAAAACATATTAGTCTAACGGTAGTGGATTAGAGACATATAGAAAACATATTAGTCTAACAGTAGTGGATTAGAGACATATAGAAAACATATTAGTCTAACGGTAGTGGATTAGAGACATATAGAAAACATATTACTCTAACAGAGTGGATTAGAGACATATGGAAAAAATATTAGTCTAACGGTAGTGGATTAGAGACATATAGAAAACATATTAGTCTAACAGTAGTGGATTAGAGACATATAGAAAACATATTAGTCTAACAGAGTGGATTGGTGACATATAGAAAACATATTAGTCTAACGGTAGTGTATTAGAGACATATAGAAAACATATTAGTCAAACAGTAGTGGATTAGTAACGTAAAACGCATTAGTCCCTACAGTAGTGGATTAGTGACATATGAAAAACATATTATTCTAACAGAGTGGATTAGAGACATATAGAAAACATATTATTCTAACAGAGTGGATTAGAGACATATAGAAAACATATTAGTCTGACAGAGTGGATTAGAGACATATAGAAAACATAGTCTAACAGTAGTGGATTATTGACATATGGAAAACATATTATTCTAACAGAGTGGATTAGAGACATATAGAAAACATATTATTCTAACAGAGTGGATTAGAGACATATAGAAAACATATTAGTCTGACAGAGTGGATTAGAGACATATAGAAAACATTTTATTCTAACAGAGTGGATTAGAGACATATAGAAAACATATTAGTCTGACAGAGTGGATTAGAGACATATAGAAAACATTTTAGTCTAACAGAGTGGATTAGAGACATAGAAAACATATTAGTCTGACAGAGTGGATTAGAGACATATAGAAAACATTTTAGTCTAACAGAGTGGATTAGAGACATATAGAAAACATATTATTCCCTACAGTAGTGGATTAGAGACATATAGAAAACATATTAGTCCCTACAGTAGTGGATTAGAGACATATAGAAAACATGTTAGTCTAACAGAGTGGATTAGAGACATATAGAAAACATATTAGTCCCTACAGTAGTGGATTAGAGACATATAGAAAACATATTAGTCCATACAGTAGTGGATTAGAGACATATAGAAAACATGTTAGTCTAACAGAGTGGATTAGAGACATATAGAAAACATATTAGTCCCCACAGTAGTGGATTAGAGACATATAGAAACATATTAGTCTAACAGAGTGGATTAGAGACATATAGAAAACATTAGTCTAACAGAGTGGATTAGTGACATATAGAAACATATTAGTCCCTTCAGTAGTGGAATAGAGACATATAGAAAACATATTAGTCTAACGGTAGTGGATTAGAGACATATAGAAAACATATTAGTCTAACAGAGTGGATTAGAGACATATAGAAAACATATTAGTCTAACAGAGTGGATTAGTGACATATGAAAAACATATTATTCTAACAGTAGTGGATTAGTGACATATAAAAACATAGTCTAACAGTAGTGGATTATTGACATATGGAAAACATATTAGTCTAACAGAGTGGATTAGAGACATATAGAAAACATATTAGTCCCTACAGTAGTGGATTAGAGACATATAGAAAACATATTAATCTAACAGAGTGGATTAGAGACATATAGAAAACATATTAGTCTAACGGTAGTGGATTAGAGACATATAGAAAACATATTAGTCCCTACAGTAGTGGATTAGAGACATATAGAAAACATATTAGTCCCTATAGTAGTGGATTAGAGACATATAGAAAACATTAGTCTAACAGAGTGGATTAGAGACATATAGAAACATATTAGTCTAACAAAGTGGATTAGTGACATATAGAAAACATATTAGTCCAACAGAGTGGATTAGAGACATATAGAAAACATATTAGTCTGACAGAGTGGATTAGAGACATATATAAAACATATTAGTCTAACAGAGTGGATTAGAGACATATAGAAAACATATTAGTCTAACGGTAGTGGATTAGAGACATATAGAAAACATATTAGGCTAACAGTAGTGGATTAGAGACATATAGAAAACACATTAGTCCCTACAGTAGTGGATTAGAGACATATGGAAAACTTATTAGTCCCTACAGTAGTGGATTAGAGACATATAGAAAACATTAGTCTAACAGAGTGGATTAGAGACATATAGAAAACATATTAGTCTAACAGAGTGGATTATTGACATATGGAAAACATATTAGTCTAACAGAGTGGATTAGAGACATATAGAAAATATATTAGTCCCTACAGTAGTGGATTAGAGACATATAGAAAACATATTAATCTAACAGAGTGGATTAGAGACATATAGAAAACATATTAGTCTAACGGTAGTGGATTAGAGACATATAGAAAACATATTAGTCTAACGGTAGTGGATTAGAGACATGTAGAAAACATATTAGTCTAACGGTAGTGGATTAGAGACATATAGAAAACACATTAGTCCCTACAGTAGTGGATTAGAGACATATAGAAAACATATTAGTCCCTACAGTAGTGGATTAGAGACATATAGAAAACATTAGTCTAACAGAGTGGATTAGAGACATATAGAAACATATTAGTCTAACAAAGTGGATTAGTGACATATAGAAAACATATTAGTCCAACAGAGTGGATTAGAGACATATAGAAAACATATTAGTCTGACAGAGTGGATTAGAGACATATAGAAAACATATTAGTCTAACAGAGTGGATTAGTGACATATAGAAAACATATTAGTCTAACGGTAGTGGATTAGAGACATATAGAAAACATATTAGTCTAACGGTAGTGGATTAGAGACATATAGAAAACATATTAGTCTAACAGAATGGATTGGAGACATATAGAAAACATATTAGTCTAACGGTAGTGGATTACTGACATATAGAAAACATATTAGTCTGACAGAGTGGATTAGAGACATATAGAAAACATATTAGTCTAACAGAGTGGATTAGAGACATATAGAAAACATATTAGTCTAACGGTAGTGGATTAGAGACATATAGAAAACCTATTAGTCTAACAGAGTGGAGTAGAGACATATAGAAAACATATTAGTCTAACAGAGTGGATTAGAGACGTATAGAAAACATATTAGTCGCTACAGTAGTGGATTAGAGACATATAGAAAACATATTAGTCCCTACAGTAGTGGATTAGTGACATATAGAAAACATATTAGTCTAACAGAGTGGATTAGAGACATATAGAAAACATATTTGTCTAACAGAGTGGATTAGAGACATATAGAAACATATTAGTCCCTACAGTAGTTAATTAGAGACATATAGAAAACATATTAGTCCCTACAGTAGTGGATTAGAGACATATAGAAAACATATTAGTCTAACAGTAGTGGATTAGAGACATATAGAAAACATATTAGTCTAACAGAGTGGATTAGAGACATATAGAAAACATATTAGTCCCTACAGTAGTGGATTAGAGACATATAGAAAACATATTAGTCCCTACAGTAGTGGATTAGAGACATATAGAAAACATATTAGTCTAACAGTAGTGGATTAGAGACATATAGAAAACATATTAGTCTAACAGAGTGGATTAGAGACATATAGAAAACATATTAGTCCCTACAGTAGTGGATTAGAGACATATAGAAAACATTAGTCTAACAGAGTGGATTAGAGACATATAGAAACATATTAGTCTAACAGAGTGGATTAGTGACATATAGAAAACATATTAGTCTAACAGAGTGGATTAGAGACATATAGAAAACATATTAGTCTGACAGAGTGGATTAGAGACATATAGAAAACATATTAGTCTAACAGAGTGGATTAGTGACATATAGAAAACATATTAGTCTAACGGTAGTGGATTAGAGACATATAGAAAACATATTAGTCTAACGGTAGTGGATTAGTGACATATAGAAAACATATTAGTCTGACAGAGTGGATTAGAGACATATAGAAAACATATTAGTCTAACAGAGTGGATTAGAGACATATAGAAAACATATTAGTCTAACGGTAGTGGATTAGAGACATATAGAAAACCTATTAGTCTAACAGAGTGGAGTAGAGACATTTAGAAAACATATTAGTCTAACAGAGTGGATTAGAGACATATAGAAAACATTTTAGTCGCTACAGTAGTGGATTAGAGACATATAGAAAACATTAGTCTAACAGTAGTGGATTTGTGACGTAAAAACACATTAGTCTAACAGTAGTGGATAAGAGACATATGAAAAACATATTAGTCCCTACAGTAGTGGATTAGAGACATATAGAAAACATATTAGTCCCTACAGTAGTGGATTAGTGACATATAGAAAACATATTAGTCCCTACAGTAGTGGATTAGAGACATATAGAAAACATATTAGTCTAACAGAGTGGATTAGAGACATATAGAAAACATATTTGTCCCCACAGTAGTGGATTAGAGACATATAGAAAACATATTAGTCTAACAGAGTGGATTAGTGACATATAGAAAACATATTAGTCTAACAGAGTGGATTAGAGACATATAGAAAACATATTAGTCCCTACAGTAGTGGATTAGAGACATATAGAAACCATACTAGTCTAACAGAGTGGATTAGAGACATATAGAAAACATATTAGTCTAACGGTAGTGGATTAGAGACATATAGAAAACATATTAGTCTAACAGTAGTGGATTAGAGACATATAGAAAACATATTAGTCTAACGGTAGTGGATTAGAGACATATAGAAAACATATTACTCTAACAGAGTGGATTAGAGACATATGGAAAAAATATTAGTCTAACGGTAGTGGATTAGAGACATATAGAAAACATATTAGTCTAACAGTAGTGGATTAGAGACATATAGAAAACATATTAGTCTAACGGTAGTGGATTAGAGACATATAGAAAACATATTAGTCTAACAGTAGTGGATTAGAGACATATAGAAAACATATTAGTCTAACGGTAGTGGATTAGTGACATATAGAAAACATATTAGTCTAACGGTAGTGTATTAGAGACATATAGAAACATATTAGTCTAACAGAGTGGATTAGAGACATATAGAAAACATATTAGTCTAACAGAGTGGATTGGAGACATATAGAAACATATTAGTCCCTACAGTAGTGGATTAGAGACATATAGAAAACATATTAGTCCCTACAGTAGTGGATTAGAGACATATAGAAAACATATTAGTCTAACAGTAGTGGATTAGAGACATATAGAAAACATATTAGTCTAACAGAGTGGATTAGAGACATAGAAAACATATTAGTCCCTACAGTAGTGGATTAGAGACATATAGAAAACATTAGTCTAACAGAGTGGATTAGAGACATATAGAAAACATTAGTCTAACAGAGTGGATTAGAGACATATAGAAAACATATTAGTCCCTACAGTAGTGGATTAGAGACATATAGAAAACATATTAGTCCCTACAGTAGTGGATTAGAGACATATAGAAAACATATTAGTCTAACAGAGTGGATTAGAGACATATAGAAAACATATTAGTCTAACAGAGTGGATTAGAGACATATAGAAAACATATTAGTCTAACAGAGTGGATTAGAGACATATAGAAAACATATTAGTCTAACAGAGTGGATTAGAGACATATAGAAAACATATTAGTCCCTACAGTAGTGGATTAGAGACATTTGGGAAACATATTTGTCCCTACAGTGGATTAGTGATAGCAAGATTTGCAACCCTAAATCCTGTAAAACACTCAATAAGCCATCCAGCAGTAACTATATACAACACCAATAAACATACATTCCCTCTCATCATCTCTCCTCCATTCAGCTCCTATTGACTGCATCTACACGGTGTGTGTGTGTGTGTGTGAGATTGATTGATTGACAGCGAGGAGGAGAGGGAGTCGTGCATCGGCTCGGAATATGAATGCAGCTCAATCAATAGTGTTTATGATAAAGACTGTCTCCGTATCGGCGTCCATCTTGTGTTACATTCCCTCCGCTGCAGATAAGACTGTAAAACCAACAACATGCTCTCAGATAAACTCTGTATACCAGCCCAGTTGGATCCTATTTGATGCCAGAATGTGTAGATAACAGGGGATACGAGGGGTTTGTAGGGTACATCATGTCTGTAGCCCTGAACAACTACACTGATACACTATGTTTATTAGCCATAAACATTCTGTGTCACTATGACAGGAAATGCTGTTTTTTGGGGAGTAAACATTTTGTGGAACTACGCTTTGTCATTTCAAGTCACAAACACTTTATATGTTGTGCTATTCAAATCCCCAAATACAAAGGCAGATGGCACCATACATGAGCTATTCACCATCACACGACAAGGTCACATTTCTTTCAACGTGAGGTCACAGTTCTTTGACCCACATTCTCTTCAGTTGTCTTGTGTGGTTGTTATGGTTACGCTTTGCTTTCTTTTCTCCGGTAGATGGGTCTGGGTCAAATAATCAATTTGACTCAAAATAGAAAGATTTTGTTTTGTTTATTTAGCCTATTCTGATAGGAACTCAAGAAACCATAAATTCATCATCTGTCATTGGTTCCATCATCCTTATTAACCTCTCTGTCCCTCTCAGACACCTGAATCAGAAATGTAGCAGGCAAGAGAGAACAGCTGAACAACTATGTTGGCTCAATCCAATGATCCTGCGGTGTTATACTCCCAGCCTCATAAAACCTTTAGCCTCGGGCGGAGCTAGCAGCCGCGGATCAGAAATAAGCTCTAGCTTCTTCTAGTTTCTGTAGACACACACACACACATAACGACTTGTGGGAAAGATTAAGAGTAATACATTTCAGCTACGATGGTATGACGACTCAGTTTTTCTACATCCAGAGATGTTTCTGTATCTGCAGGGGTTGCAAAACGCAGTCATTAAGGCCAAACTTGCGTATACACAGCATTTCTCTTTTCTTTACTAAGTTACATCTTTGAGGCTTTACAGTGCAAAAAAAAAGCATCTGGTGAGCGCTCCTGTTGTGTTGAGTCCACAGGAAACAAAATGGAGATGGATTGTGGAAGAGGGAGGCAGTGTGGGACAAATGTATTGTTACAACGTTTCTAACTTCTTACCAAAATACATCTGCAGACAAGCAGAGGGAAGTCTCTCTCCGTTTCTCGTCAGAAAAAACACAGCAGATAGTAAACACAAAGTGCAGAAGTACGAGAAACCTGTTCCAGTACGGGAAACCTGTTATTCATTGTTGACAGAAATCTCATCTTTACTGGAAGATGTGAGACCAGGAAGTAGAAGAGAAGTGTCCGTAGACTTAAGTTAGACAAGTTCTGCTGCTGTCCCCCCAACTAAACACTCACAAGCAGTGCTGATGAACAGCTGTCCTGTTCTACTTCCTTCATGTTGTCTCCCAAATACGCCAAACTGCTAATTATTTTCTACCACGCTGCAAACTTTAGGGTGGATGCAAATGTCTGATGTATTCCTGTTGATGCGACCTTGGCTTTGACAGAGCGTGTGCAACACAACAACACAGTGAAAGGCTGGACATTGAGGTCAAAGCTAGCTACTGTAGCTACTCACTTAATAATGCCTACACATAATTGGTTAAAATCACATGATGCACACCAGATGATGTCATCGGAAACACTTATCTTTCTATATATTTTTGACAACTAAACATAGAAAAGTGTCATTTTCACATATGTTGATGTCTGGGTGGCGGTAGAGATGATGACAACGAAGTTGAACACTTGTATAATTTCACTTTAAGCCACCTCTCACTGTGCGTTGCTCTAGCAAAGCTCATATTGAATGTAAAAGCTTAGCACCAAACACCAGGATATGCATCCATCCTAAGTGAAGATTCCTTCAGAATGAGTGGTGACACATGCAGAATATTTCCTGAGTGGCTTTCATGTTACATTGGTCTTTTTTGCAATTGACCTGGATGACTTCACTGTAGCGACGTCCTCCCATTCATGCGGTCTATCCTTCACACACTGTACACTGTATAATGGCATCCTGTACAGTAATCGTCAAGGTTGGGAGAATGCAGGAAAAACAAAGACTATGGGAGAGAACAGAGATTTTATATTCCTGACATTTTGTCTCTGAGACCTTTTTACATCGTCTGTGACCTCTGCTTTATTGTAAAACCCAATTAATCCAATCCAACAAAGGGCGAAAGAAGTAAAGAAATTACTATTAAAAAAAAGAGGCAGAATGGTGTAGAGAACGAAGAAATTCTATTGCTGACATTTAGTCTCTAAGACCTTTTTACATCATCTCTGATCTCTGCTTTATTCTCAACCAAGAAATGTAACAATGAGTGAAAGAGGTAGAGAAGAGAACATAACTTTCAAAAATAAAAAGGAGTCACAATGGCTTCATGAATAATGAACAACCTCGCCGCAGCCTTTAATTAGAGGTTATTCATTTTTTTCCCGGAATTCTTTATTTCCGCAGCTGCGTCACAATGTATTGTGCCCAATTTATCGAGGCAATTGATAAACATATCCATCAAATTAGAAGGGAATTGTGACACAGGCACAAATCATCGCCGAGCTTTTGTCCATGGATGTCACGCCCTGACCATAGAGAGCTGTTTATTCTCTAGGTTGTTTGGGGCGTGACAGTGACTAGGGTGGGTTATCTAGGGGATTTATTATCTATGTTGGCCTAGTATGGTTCCCAATCAGAGGCAGCTGTTTATCGTTGTCTCTGATTGGGGATCATATTTAGGCAGCCATTTCCCCATTGTGCTTTGTGTGATCTTGTCTAGGTATAGTTGCCTGCGAGCACAACTTTGAGCGTTTCATTTTGAGATGTATTGTTTTCTTTGAGTTTCACTTCAAAATATAGATATGGAAACATACAACACTGCATCTTGGTCCACTCATTATAACGCAAGTGACAATGGAGCTTTAGTCTTAATGTATTATAGTTACTCTTCTTCCCAAAAGCTCCCTCTTCACCTTCCCTTTAACCATGTGGATGTTACTAAATGTTCTTATGGCTGCAATCCCGTTAACTTCTCTGCGCTACGGATTCCTTTTATGGGATCATTTTCCTAAACAACCGCTAGAATTGCAGGGCGCCAAATGCAAAAATATTAATAAAAATATTCAATAATCATGCAATCACAAGTGAAATATACCAAAACACAGTTTAGCTTGTTGTTAATCCACCTATCGTGTCAGATTTTGAAAATATACTTTACAGCGAAAGAATTCCAAGCTTTTGTGAGTGTAGCAATCAATGCTACAACAGCTAGCCCCAAATTAGCATGGTCACGAAAGTCAGAAAAGCAATAAAATGAATCGCTTACCTTAGCCTTTCAAGGACACACGTTCCGCTAGCGGCACCCCCCCCCCCCACCCCCACTGAAAAGGCAGAGCCGCGAAATTCAAAAAATATATGTTTTTTAAATATTTAACTTTCACACATTAAAGTCCAATACAGCTAATGAAAGACACAGATCTTGTGAATCCAGCCAACATGTCCGATTTTTAAAATGTTTTACAGGGAAGACACAGTATGTAAAGATGTAAATCTATTAGCTAAAAACACATTAGCATAATCCACCATCTTTTATTTGTCCACCAACACCAGTAGCTATCACCAATTCGGCTAAACTAAGATATTTATAGCCCCTAACCAAGAAAAAAACTCATCAGATGACAGTCTGATAACATATTTATGGTATAGGATAAGTTGTTAGAAAAATGTGCATATTTCAGGTAGATGGCATAGTTTACAATTGCACCCACCGTCACAAATGGACTAGAATAATTACAATGAGCAACGTGTTTACCTAACTACTAATCATCAAACATTTCGTAAAAATACACAGCATACACTAATCGAAAGACACAGATCCTGTGAATACAGACAATATTTCAGATTTTCTAAGTGTCTTACAGCGAAAACACAATAAATCGTTATATTAGCATAGCACATGTGCAAACATTACCCCAGCATTGATTCTAGCCAAAGAGAGCGATAACGTAAACATCGCCAAAATATATAATTTTTTTCACTAACCTTCTCAGAATTCTTCAGATGACACCCCTGTAACATCACATTACAACATACATATACAGTTTGTTCGAAAATGTGCATATTTAGCCACCAAAATCATGGTTAGACAATGGGAAAAGTAGCCCAGCTGGTGAGAAAATGTTGGTGCGCCATATTAGACAGTGATCTACTCGTATACATAAATACTCATAAACGTGACTAAAAAATATAGGGTGGACAGCGATTGATAGACAATTTAATTCTTAATACAATCGCGGAATTACATTTTTAAAATTATCCTTACTTTTCAATACAGTTTGCGCCAAGCGAAGCTACGTCAAAAAAGATGGCGTCCTAAGCCACTAACATTTTTCGACAGAAACACGATTTATCATAATAAATTGTTCCTACTTTGAGCTGTTCTTCCATCAGTATCTTGGGCAAAGGATCCTTTCTTGGGTCTAATCGTCTTTTGGTGGAAAGCTGTCCTCTTGCCATGTGGAAATGCCAACTGCGTTCAGCATGAACTGGAAGCGTGCCCAGAGATTCACAGCGTCTCAGAAATAAATGTCCCAAAATCGCACTAAACGGATATAAATTGCTATAAAACGCTTTAAATTAACTACCTTATGATGTTTTTAACTCCTATAACGAGTAGAAACATGACCAGAGTAATATTACTCCCTACACTAATGCTTGGAACAAGTGCGGGTCGGTGGCCGCCACGCGCATGACGCAGCAAGAAAAGAGTTCCTAGCTACAGGTTTTTTTTATTTATAGTGCCTGTGATTGCGCAATCGACCCCATTCAAATCGTCATCACGTAAAGGCATCCAGGGGAAGACGTAAACAGTGTCCGTATACTCATAGGAATAACATTGGCCTTAAAACTGACTCCAGAACAGTGGCCAACATTTCTGAAATCTGACTCCATGTCAGGGAAATTGCTGTAGAATGACTTCTGTTCCACTTAGAGACAAAATTTCAACTCCTATAGAAACTATAGACTGTTTTCTATCCAATAATAATAATAATATGCATATTGTACGATCAAGAATTTTGTAGGAAGCCGTTTCAAAAATTACACGATTACCATAAATAGTGACAACAGCACCCCCTAGCCTTAAGAAGTTAAATAATCTTCGGATGTTTGCACTCACGAGACTCCCAGTTACACAACAAATGTTATTTTTGTTCGATAAATATTACTTTTATCACAAACAAACGCCATTTGGGTTGCGTGTTATGTTCAGAAAACCAAAGCCTTGTTCCGTTCGACAAATTCCAAAAAGTATCCGTAATGGTCGTAGAAACATGTCAAATGTTTTTTTATAATCAATCCTCAGGTTGTTTTTAACAAACATAATCGATAATATTTCAACAGGACCATAACCTATTCAATAAGAGAGAAAAGCAAAATGGAGAACTCCCCTCTGGCGCGCAGAGACTATTCAGAGGACACCTGACTACTTTTGAAAAAACTCGTTAATTTTTCAAAATAAAAGCCTGAAACTATGTCTAAAGCCTGGTCACAGCCTGAGGAACCATTGGAAAAGGAATCTGGTTGATACCCCTTTAAATGGAAGAAAGACTGGCCAGGAAACACAGAATAAATAAAAAAATATCACTTCCAGGTTGTATTTTCTCAGGTTTTTGCCTGCAGAATCAGTTTTGTTATGCTCACAGACAATATTTTGACCGTTTTGGAAACTTTGGAGTGTTTTCTATCCTAATCTGTAAATTATATGCATATTCTACGATCTGGACCTGAGAAATAGTCCGTTTATCTTGGGAACGTTCTTTAAAAAAATATATATATGACCCCTAGCGTCAAGAGGTTAACGGGATTGATATGACAACAGCCAGTGAAAGTGCAGGGCGCCAAATTCAATCAACAGAAATCTCATAATTAAAATTCCTCAAGCATACAAGTATTTCACACCATTTTAACGATACACTTCTTGTTAATCCCACCACAGTGTCCGATTTCAAAAAGGCTTCACAGCGAAAGCACCACATACGTTTATGTTAGGTCACCGCAAAATGACAGAAAAACACAGCCATTTTTCCAGCCAAAGACAGGAGTCACAGAAAGCAGAAATAGAGATAAAATTAATCGCTCACCTTTGATGATCTTCATCAGATGACACTCATAGGACTTTATGTTACACAATACATATATGTTTTGTTCGATAAAGTTCATATTTATATCCAAAAACCTCAGTTTACATTGGCGCCATGTTCAGAAATGCCTCCAAAATATCCGGAGAAATTGCAGAGAGCCAAATCAAATAACAGAAATACTCATCATAAACTTCGATGAAAGATACATGTTTGACATAGAATTAAAGATACACTTGTTCTTAATGCAACCGCTGTGTCAGATTTCAAAAAAGCTTTACGGCAAAAGCACAATATTCAATAATCTGAGAACAGCGTTCAGCCACAAAAGGAAGCCATACAGTTACCCGCCAAATTGTGCAGTCAACAAAACTCATAAATAGCATTATAAATCTTCACTTGCCTTTGCTGATCTTCATTGGAATGCACTCCCAGGACTCCCACTTCCACAAGAATTGTTCATTTTGTTCGGTAATGTCCATCATTTATGTCCAAATAGCTATTTTTGTTAGCGTGTTTGGTAAACAAATCCAAAGTCAGGAAGCGCGTTCACAAAAAGCAGACAAAATGTCAAAAAGTTCCGTAACAGTCAGTAGAACCATGTCAAACGATGTATTGAATCAATATTTATGATGTTTTTAACATAAATCTTTAATAATGTTCCAACCGGAGAATTACATTGACTTCAGATGTGCGATGGAACACAGCTCCCTCTCATGTGAACGTGCATGGTCAGAGCATGGTCAGCTCATGGCAGACCTTACTCATTCCCGTCTCCTTCGGCTCCACTTCACAGTAGAAGCATCAGACAAGGTTTTACAGACTGTTGACATCTAGTGGAAGCCGTAGGAAGTGCAAACTGACCCATATCCCACTGTGTATTCGATAGGAGATGAGTTGAAAACCTACAAACCTCAGATTTCCCACTTCCGGGTTGGATTTTTGCCTGCCATATGAGTTCTGTTATACTCACAGTCATCATTCAAACAGTTTTAGAAACTTCAGAGTGTTTACTATCCAATACTAATAATAATATGCATATATTAGCAACTGGGACTGAGGAACAGGCAGTTTACTCTGGGCACCTTTTCATCCAAACTACTCAATGCTGCCTGCCCCTGCAGCCATAAGAAGTTAAAAGAAGTGCATGGTGTTTAAAATATTTGGTAGCGTGATGTGCTCCGAAAGAGCAAAATGATGACATTTTTACCCTGATCTGTGTGTACCAGTGGAGACTGCTGAGGGGAGGACGGCTCATAGTAATGGCTGGAATGGAGTCAATGGAATGGCATCTAACATGTTTGATACTATTCCATCGACTCCATTGCAGCCGTTATTATGAGCCTCCCCTCAGTAGCCTCCACTGGTGTGTGTGTGTGTGTGTGTGTGTGTGTGTGTGTGTGTGTGTGTGTGTGTGTGTGTGTGTGTGTGTGTGTGTGTGTGTGTGTGTGCGTGTATGTGTGTGTGTGTGTGTGTGTGTGTGTGTGGGCGAATGGGTGAGTGTGTGTGGGTTGGTGAGAGTGCATGGGTGTGTGTGTGTGTGTGTGTGTGTGTGTGTGTGTGTGTGTGTGTGTGTGTGTGTGTGTGTGTGTGTGTGTGTGTGTGTGTGTGTGTGTGTGTGTGTGTGTGTGTGTGTGTGTGTGTGGGTTGGTGAGAGTGCATGGGTGAGTGTGTGTGTGTGTGTGTGTGTGTGTGTGTGTGTGTGTGTGTGTGTGTGTGTGTGTGTGTGTGTGTGTGTGGGTTGGTGAGAGTGCATGGGTGAGTGAGTGTATGTGTGTGTTGACTACTAAGTGTTGTATTTAGAAACATATGCATGTTGTGTGGGTGGCACAGGCTGTCTTGTAGGTTTACGTGTTGGTGGGTACAGTACACAGCATCTCTGAGTGGAAAGAGCTTCTTGAATGCTGATCTGACAATAAAGAGTGTGTGTGTGTGTGCGTGTGAACGTGTGTGTGTGGTGTAGATGGGTGGTGGGTGACTGGTGATTTAAACGTGCAGTGGGATTGCAAGCAGTACATATGTGGGTGGGATTAGGGTACTGTATCTCGTTCCGAATGCATGAATCACACACTCACACCGCTGTGATTATCCAACGAATGGCAACGCGCCATCGGCTCAGCTGTGCTTCCCTGTACGTGGGTCTGTGGCACTTCAGGGTGAGTGTGAGAGAGAGACTGGATGGGCCTAGCATCTCTCTCTGACTGACTGACTGACTGACGAGAGGTACAGCTACTCCAATTCAGCCTGGCTGGAACTCGATGACAAGCGTGTGTGTGTGTGTGTGTGCCTGCCATTGGAGCAGTGACAAGAGGTCCATTTTGATCCTGCTCCTGCCACATTGTGTCTGTGTGTACGATCAGTTATTTACTCTTTACAGGGGAAAACCCTGAAATACCTAAGTATTCTCTCTCTCTGTTACCTTCATTCCTTCATTGTCAGGAAGCATTCTACTAGAAAGGCTATAGATGTGCTGTATCATACAGTATCAGGGAGGAAGAATAGTTTTTTTTGACACCATTCGCCAAGACCTTCAAAACACAAAGTCAAGCTGACAGGCAAGAATGGGGTGCCAGTGGTTGTGTGTGTCTGTGTGTGTATAGCTCCAGTGTTGCATTGCACCTGGTGTCTATGGGTGTGTAGCGTAGAGTGGGTGTGTGTGTCTGTGTATGTAGCTCCAGTGTTGCATTGCACCTGGTGTCTATGGGTGTGTAGCGTAGAGTGGGTGTGTGTGTCTGTGTGTGTAGCTCCAGAGTGTTGCATTGCACATGGTGTCTATGGGTGTGTAGCGTAGAGTAGGTGTGTGTGTGTCTGTGTGTGTAGCTTCAGAGTGTTGCATTGCACATGGTGTCTATGGGTGTGTAGCGTAGAGTAGGTGTGTGTGTCTGTGTGTGTAGCTTCAGAGTGTTGCATTGCACCTGGTGTCTATGGGTGTGTAGCGTAGAGTAGGTGTGTGTGTGTCTGTGTGTGTAGCTTCAGAGTGTTGCATTGCACCTGGTGTCTATGGGTGTGTAGCGTAGAGTAGGTGTGGGTGGGTGTGGTTCACTGACCCGTAGCTGTATGGGATGTTTACTTCACCCATCAGGGTGGACAGGAAGGGGTTAGTGAAACAGTGGTGGGGTTGTGACCTTGTACTGTTCCATAATTATGTAACAACCTTTCACCCCTAGAACACCCCGGGGTACCTTCCCCCCCACACACACACACAGTTATATATATATATATACTATTTGGAAAGGTCCGGTCACACACATTTCCTAGGTGGCAAACCCATGCGACCACAAACTACTGTTGTTCTTGGAGAGAAGCTAATTTCCAACAATTATATACATTTTGCATGAGGCAGAGATTATTTTTGTTTTGTTTTAAAGTTTAGGAATATTAGCTGATGTTATGGGTACCTAATAAAAATTCACGCACGCACACACGCACACACACCACTGCCCTCACTGTTTGTGACACACACACACACATTGCTATCAAAGGTGTTTACTGTCATCTATTTAGTTCCCACAGACCCCTAGTGTCCCCCTGCTATGTACACAATGTCCACACTGATCTGTAGACAGCGGCTTGTACCGTCAGCTTGTCTTTGTTTGTCCCCTCAGGAGAACCCTGTTTGCTTCCAGGTAGAACCCTTTGGTGGTGAAATAGTCTGGGGAATCCCAGACCTATAGGGAAATGCAGCACTAGGTCTGGGATTCATGGCAGATTTTCTTGGCTAATTAGGGGAGGGTGCTCTTCAGATAGACAACTCTCCCAACAAATCACGTGTTTGAGTAGGCGGGCTTTAAAATAATCCCTGCTAAAACCCGACATAGTCTAGCACACAATGTAGACACAGATAGTAACAGCCAGTCAGTTGTACGTTTGCTAACATCATGCACCATGATGCTAACATCATGGCACATAAAATCTAATCACTTGCAAAATATAATAATTGAAAATATCCTCCCTCCTCGAGCTCCATCTAGCTAGCTACCGGAATTGTTTACGACAGGGCTCTGGAGGGATTTTCCAGCGCTCAATCCACCCTTTCCTCGCTGTTAAACTGTTGTTGGTTAAATTACAGACGTGTTTGCCGGACCATTGGTATATTATAGGAAGAACTAGTTGTGAAAGGGTTCCACATAGAACTTTGTATTAGTGAAAGGGTTCCACATAGAACATTGTATTAGTGAAAGGGTTCCACATAGAACATTGTATTAGTGAAAGGGTTCCATATAGATCGTTGTATTAGTGAGAGTCCCACATAGAACTGTATATTAGTGAAAAGGTTCCACATAGAACATTGCATTAGTGAAAGGGTTCCACTTAGAACTTTGTATTAGTGAAAGGGTGCCATATATATATATACACTGCTCAAAAAAATAAAGGGAACACTTAAACAACACAATGTAACTCCAAATCAATCACACTTCTGTGAAATCAAACTGTCCACTTAGGAAGGAACACTGATTGACAATACATTTCACATGCTGTTGTGCAAATGGAATAGACAACAGGTGGAAATTATAGGCAATTAGCAAGACACCCCCAATAAAAGAGGGGTTCTGCAGGTGGTGACCAGAGACCACTTCTCAGTTCCTATGCTTCCTGGCTGATGTTCTGGTCACTTTTGAATGCTGGCGGTGCTTTCACCCTAGTGGTAGCATGAGACGGAGTCTACAACCCACACAAGTGGCTCAGGTAGTGCAGTTCATCCAGGATGGCACATCAATGCGAGCTGTGGCAAGAAGGTTTGCTGTGTCTGTCAGCGTAGTGTCCAGAGCATGGCGGCGCTACCAGGAGACAGGCCAGTACATCAGGAGACGTGGAGGAGGCCGTAGGAGGTCAACAACCCAGCAGCAGGACCACTACCTCCGCCTTTGTGCAAGGAGGAGCACTGCCAGAGCTCTGCAAAATGACCTCCAGCAAGCCACAAATGTGCATGTGTCTGCTCAAACGGTCAGAAACAGACTCCATGAGGGTGGTATGAGGGCCCGACGTCCACAGGTGAGGGTTGTGCTTACAGCCCAACACCGTGCAGGACGTTTGGCATTTGCCAGAGAACACCAATATTGGCAAATTCGCCACTGGCGCCCTGTGCTCTTCACAGATAAAAGCAGGTTCACACTGAGCACATGAGCACATGTGACAGACGTGACAGAGTCTGGAGACGCCGTGGAGAACGTTCTGCTGCCTGCAACATCCTCCAACATGACCGGTTCGGTGGTGGGTCAGCCATGGTGTGGGACGGCATTTCTTTGGGGGGCCGCACAGCCCTCCATGTGCTCGCCAGAGGTAGCCTGACTGCCATTAGGTACCGAGATGAGATCCTCAGACCCCTTGTGAGACCATATGCTGGTGCGGTTGGCCCTGGGTTCCTCCTAATGCAAGACAATGCTAGACCTCATGTGGCTGGAGTGTGTCAGCAGTTCCTGCAAGAGGAAGGCATTGATGCTATGGACTTGCCCGCCCGTTCCCCAGACCTGAATCCAATTGAGCACATCTGGGACATCATGACTTGCTCCATCCACCAACGCCACGTTGCACCACAGACTGTCCAGGAGTTGGCGGATGCTTTAGTCCAGGTCTGGGAGGAGATCCCTCAGGAGACCATCCGCCACCTCATCAGGAGCATGCCAAGGCATTGTAGGGAGGTCATACAGGCACGTGGAGGCCACACACACTACTAGGCCTCATTTTGACTTGTTTTAAGGACTTTACATCAAAGTTGGATCAGCCTGTAGTGTGGTTTTCCACTTTAATTTTGAGTGTGACTCCAAATCCAGACCTCCATGGGTTGATAAATTTGATTTCCATTGATCATTTTTGTGTGATTTTGTTGTCAGCACATTCAACTATGTAAAGAAAAAAGTATTTAATAAGAATATTTTATTCATTCAGATCTAGGATGTGTTATTTTAGTGTTCCCTTTATTTTTTTGAGCAGTGTATTTGTATTAGTGAGAGTCCCACATAGAACTTTGTATTAGTGAAAGGGTTCCACATAGAACATTGTATTAGTGAAAGGGTTCCATATAGATCTTTGTATTAGTGAAAGGGTTCCACATAGAACTTTGTATTGGGAAACAGGTTCCAATTCGGATCATACTGGCTGCCATTTTGTATTTTTTGGATTGAACCTGCCGTTCAGGGCCTTTTTGTTGGTGTTGCACTGACCTTCTCTCACTTGTGATTTGGTGAAACTACATGCAATACCATTACTTTTATGATCTCTACCGATGAAAAATAACTCAAATTGTAAGATAAGAATTCTGGGCTTATACAGTGCCTTTGGAAAGTATTCAGACCCCTTGACTTTTTTCACATTTTGTTATGTTAGCCTTATTTTAAAATAGTTTTTTTTTTAAATCCTCAGCAATCTACACACAATAATCCATAATGACAAAGTGAAAACATAAAATAAAAAAAATGTAACCTTATTTACATAAGTATTTAGACTCAGTATTGAGCTCAGGAGCATCCTGTTTCAATTGATAATCATTGAGATGTTTCTGCAACTTCTTTGGAGTCCACCTGTGGTAATTCATTTGATTGGACATGATTTGGAAAGGCACACACCTGTCTATATAAGGTCCCACAGTTGACAGTGCATGTCAGAGCAAAAACCAAGCCATGAGGTCAAAGGAATTGTCCATAGAGCTCCGAGACAGGATTGTGTCGAGGCACAGTTCCGGGGAAGGGTAGCAAAAAATGCCTGTGGCATTTAAGGTCGCCAAGAACACAGTGGCCTCCATCATTCTTAAATGGAAGAAGTTTTTAACCACTAAGACTCTTCCTAGAGCTGGCCGACCGGCCAAACTGAGCAATCGGGGGAGAAGGACCTTGGTCAGGGAGGTGACCAAGAACCCGATGTCACTCTGACAGAGCTAGAGTTCCTCTGTGGAGATGGTAGAACCTTCCATCTCTGCAGCACTCCACCAACCAGAGAGAAAGAGAGAAAGAGTGGTTAATACGAAATGACAGAACGAAAGAAAGGCAGAGTAGAGATTATATATTGGAGTTGTCTGCATGGTCTCCCAACTTCTCATTCTGTTACACTCTTTTTTCTCAGAACATAGAAAAGGAAATAAAGAGGCAAACTTACCCGTTCAGCATTTTCTTAAGTGGGGCATTAGCTCCTGCGTTGCAAGTTGCAAGTGTGTGTGTGCGCGTCTTCCCGCCATCGCTGCAGCTAACAGAGATATATGTCTGTCTTAAGAAGGTTGCAGCCTCTCCTGGATGTTAAATCACTAACAGAACCGTCTATAGTCTAAGAGTCACTCTCCACTATCTGCAGTCTGCACTGACAGGTAGTAGCTCTAATTAGGTTGCCTGGCTGCCTGGCTCCATGTGAACCTGCTCTTGCTCGTGCGTGCACGTGTGTGTGTGTATGTGCGCACGGATGTATTTGTGTGTCTACTTATGTGTGTGTACCATGTATCATGTTTTGTGTCTATAAGTACAAAATGTGTTGGGTCACACTTAGCTGAGTCAGCTTGTAATGTCTCAAACTCTATGTTACGGGTCTGAGTACAACTCCCTCATACTGTCTCCAGCTCTATGCTAAAGGACTGACAGTACAACTCCCTCATACTGTCTCCAGCTCTATGCTAAAGGACTGACAGTACAACTCCCTCATACTGTCTCCAGCTCTATGCTACGGGGCTGTCAGTACAACTCCCCATACTGTCTCCAGCTCTTTGCTACGGGCCTGACAGTACAACTCCCTCATACTGTCTCCAGATCTATGTTATGGGGCTGACAGTACAACTCCCTCATACTGTCTCCAGATCTATGTTATGGGGCTGACAGTACAACTCCCTCATACTGTCTCCAGATCTATGTTATGGGGCTGACAGTACAACTCCCTCATACTGTCTCCAGATCTATGTTACGGGGCTGACAGTACAACTCCCTCATACTGTCTCCAGATCTATGTTACGGGGCTGACAGTACAACTCCCTCATACTGTCTCCAGATCTATGCTAAAGGACTGACAGTACAACTCCCTCATACTGTCTCCAGCTCTTTGCTACGGGGCTGACAGTACAACTCCCCATACTGTCTCCAGCTCTATGCTACGGGGCTGACAGTACAAGTCCCCATACTGGCTCCAGCTCTTTGCTACGGGGCTGACAGTACAACTCCCCATACTGTCTCCAGCTCTTTGCTACGGGGCTGACAGTACAACTCCCCATACTGTTTCCAGCTCTATGCTACGGGGCTGACAGTACAACTCCCCATATTGTCTCCAGCTCTTTGCTACGGGGTTGACAGTACAACTCCCCATACTGGCTCCAGCTCTATGCCACGGGGCTGACAGTACAACTCCCCATACTGGCTCCAGCTCTTTGCTACGGGGCTGACAGTACAACTCCCTCATACTGTCTCCAGCTCTATGCTACGGGTCTGACAGTACAACTCCCCATACTGGCTCCAGCTCTTTGCTACGGGGCTGACAGTACAACTCCCCATACTGGCTCCAGCTCTATGCTACGGGGCTGACAGTACAACTCCCCATACTGTCTCCAGCTCTTTGCTACGGGGCTGACAGTACAACTCCCCATACTGTCTCCAGCTCTTTGCTACGGGCCTGACAGTACAACTCCCTCATACTGTCTCCAGATCTATGTTATGGGGCTGACAGTACAACTCCCTCATACTGTCTCCAGCTCTATGCTAAAGGACTGACAGTACAACTCCCTCATACTGTCTCCAGCTCTATGCTACGGGGCTGTCAGTACAACTCCCCATACTGTCTCCAGCTCTTTGCTACGGGCCTGACAGTACAACTCCCTCATACTGTCTCCAGATCTATGTTATGGGGCTGACAGTACAACTCCCTCATACTGTCTCCAGATCTATGTTACGGGGCTGACAGTACAACTCCCTCATACTGTCTCCAGATCTATGTTACGGGGCTGACAGTACAACTCCCTCATACTGTCTCCAGATCTATGCTAAAGGACTGACAGTACAACTCCCTCATACTGTCTCCAGCTCTTTGCTACGGGGCTGACAGTACAACTCCCCATACTGTCTCCAGCTCTATGCTACGGGGCTGACAGTACAAGTCCCCATACTGGCTCCAGCTCTTTGCTACGGGGCTGACAGTACAACTCCCCATACTGTCTCCAGCTCTTTGCTACGGGGCTGACAGTACAACTCCCCATACTGTTTCCAGCTCTATGCTACGGGGCTGACAGTACAACTCCCCATATTGTCTCCAGCTCTTTGCTACGGGGTTGACAGTACAACTCCCCATACTGGCTCCAGCTCTATGCCACGGGGCTGACAGTACAACTCCCCATACTGGCTCCAGCTCTTTGCTACGGGGCTGACAGTACAACTCCCTCATACTGTCTCCAGCTCTATGCTACGGGTCTGACAGTACAACTCCCCATACTGGCTCCAGCTCTTTGCTACGGGGCTGACAGTACAACTCCCCATACTGGCTCCAGCTCTATGCTACGGGGCTGACAGTACAACTCCCCATACTGTCTCCAGCTCTTTGCTACGGGGCTGACAGTACAACTCCCCATACTGGCTCCAGCTCTATGCTAAAGGACTGACAGTACAACTCCCCATACTGGCTCCAGCTCTATGCTACGGGGCTGACAGTACAACACCCCATACTGGCTCCAGCTCTATGCTACGGGGCTGACAGTACAACTCCCCATACTGTCTCCAGATCTATGCTACGGGGCTGACAGTACAACTCCCCATACTGTCTCCAGCTCTATGCTACGGGGCTGACAGTACAACTCCCCATACTGGCTCCAGCTCTATGCTACGGGGCTGACAGTACAACTCCCCATACTGGCTCCAGCTCTTTGCTACGGGGCTGACAGTACAACTCCCCATACTGTCTCCAGCTCTTTGCTACGGGGCTGACAGTACAACTCCCTCATACTGTCTCCAGCTCTATGCTAAAGGACTGCGAATACAACTCCCTCATACTGTCTCAATACAACTCCCCCATACTGTCTCCAGCTCTATGCTACGGGGCTGACAGTACAACTCCCCATACTGGCTCCAGCTCTATGCTACGGGGCTGACAGTACAACTCCCCATACTGGCTCCAGCTCTATGCTACGGGGATGACAGTACAACACCCCATACTGTTTCCAGCTCTATGCTACGGGGCTGACAGTACAACTCCCCATACTGACTCCAGCTCTATGCTACGGGGCTGACAGTACAACACCCCATACTGGCTCCAGCTCTATGCTACGGGGCTGACAGTACAACTCCCCATACTGTCTCCAGCTCTATGCTACGGGGCTGACAGTACAACTCCCCATACTGTCTCCAGCTCTATGCTACGGGGCTGACAGTACAACTCCCCATACTGGCTCCAGCTCTATGCTACGGGGCTGACAGTACAACTCCCCATACTGGCTCCAGCTCTATGCTACGGGGATGACAGTACAACACCCCATACTGTTTCCAGCTCTATGCTACGGGGCTGACAGTACAACTCCCCATACTGGCTCCAGCTCTATGCTACGGGGCTGACAGTACAACACCCCATACTGGCTCCAGCTCTATGCTACGGGGCTGACAGTACAACTCCCCATACTGTCTCCAGCTCTATGCTACGGGGATGACAGTACAACTCCCCATACTGGCTCCAGCTCTATGCTACGGGGCTGACAGTACAACTCCCCATACTGGCTCCAGCTATATTCTACGGGGCTGACAGTACAACTCCCTCGCTAGCTGTGCTATGTACACATAACCAATTATATATACATTATTTAGTATCTACCAGTCCTTAGATAGATACAGATAGCTGAATCAACAACACAACCATCTCCTATTGCTAACAGGCAGAGAGCAAGAGGACAATTAGACCCTGATTAGTCACCAAAGGCATCTGACACACACACACACACACACACACACACACACACACACACACACACACACACACACACACACACACACACACACACACACACACACACACACACACACACACACACACACACACACACACACACTTGTTCACCTGCCCGGGGACTACAGATGTGAATTAGCTGTGAGCTGAATCTGGTGCAACGCATCATTTCTCAGTGCTCTGAGACCTGTGTTTTTGTTATTCAGTGTCCCTGTTCAAATAAACATAACAGATAAATAAAATATAAGCACACACACAGACACACACAGACGACGACTAAATGAGAGTATTACCAGGGATTGGATGAATAGGCCCAGCTTTCTTAACAGCCATCATAGACGTTTTTCATGTTTAGGAAAGACGTTGCGGACGCTAAGTCGCAACAGCGTACTAGGCTGCTTTCCATGGACAGCAATTAATCATAATTAATTGTGAAGTGTGCGCTGTTAATTTGGCCAGATAACTGCTGGAAGAGTGCCAGAGCCTGCTCAGTCAGAGCCATTCCATTGGATGGAAACGCTGTAGGAATATACTACATACTCAAGAGAGGACGAGAGCTAAACTAATTGGTGTGTGTTGGGTGGGCAGAGAGTTCAGGGATTTTTCTAACCTGGTCACAGTGTTTTGGAGAGTACGTACACTCGGAGAAAAAAAAACGTTCTATCTAGAACCTAAAAGGGTTCTTCGGCTGTACCCAGAGGAGAACCCTTTAAATAATACTTTTTGGTTCCAGGTAGAACTCTTTTGGTTCCAGGTAGAACCCTTTTGGGTTCTATGTAGAACCATTTCTACAGAAGATTCTACATGGAACCCAGAAGGGTTCTACCTGGATCAAAGTTTTTTTTAATCTGAAATCAAAAGGGTTTTGCTATGGGGACAGCCCAAGAGTCCTTTTGGAACCCTTTTTCCTAAGATTGTACTGTACTACAGCACGCACGCACGCACGCACGCACGCACGCACGCACGCACGCACGCACGCACGCACGCACGCACGCACGCACGCACGCACGCACACACACACACACACACACACACACACACACACACACACACACACACACACACACACACACACACAATACACACACACAATACACACTATACACACTATACACACTATACACACTCATACTGTTCACATATGCTGTACACAGTGGCGATTTTAGCATGTACATCTGGTGGGGCAAACTCCGCCAAAAATGTTTTGTTTTTAGATGCATGCCCGCAAAGTCACTACACAACACAACACTAAACAATACATTAATTGCACTATAACAGCGACAAGCGGTGCCAACAAACTGTTAGGGTCTCCATAAAGCTGTCCCAACAGCAGAGCTTTCTTTTCAGCACTTACCACCGGTACACCTGGCTATCAGTGAAGCCTTGTCTGGCAGCGAAACAGTTCATTCAGCCTCATTTAGCGCCTTTTTAAAAATCATAGCTGATATGGCTGACCAGATCTCCCTGGAATATTACATCATTTATGCAGCAGCATATAAGACCTTTTGGGACTCACCATGTTGAGCGAGGCGGTCGTTAGTTGGCAAATTATGTCATTAATAAAAGGATTTACAATTCCGAGTTGGATGACCGTTCAAAACTTATTTTCCCAGTCTGACTTCCCAGTTTCACTGCTGGCGGTTAGCCACTGTCACCAATTCCTTCCAAACAACTCATAGTTGAATTTGCGATTTTCAACTTGTTGTGTACTGTATATGTCCAATGGCCGATGAGCACCGATACGTTTCATCTATAATTTTTCTTCATTATTTCTCTTCATATGACAAGGATTACAAGGATTGTCCAATAGATTGTCTACTTGATTTATGATGATGACTGCTAGTTAAGATTTTGAAAGTAAGATGTTGACCAATTAGAGCTACTGTAGATATAACGTCATTTGACGTCATTTTATCTGTGGCCAATGACCTAGAGCCTTCTTGGAAGGGCACTTCTAATGCAACTCTATGGCAGCACCCAAAGGGCTCACATTCTTGATGTCTGCCCTTACTAAAGGTGGGTGACGTAGTGTCCCCTTGAGTAACAGAACACTGAGCCAATCACGGTGCAATGCTGAGCCAATCCCGGTGCAGTGCTCCTATTTTCTGTATGCCTGCGCCACCACCATAGAAAGCACTGAGCTAGGCTGAAACATCTGTATTTTGGAGCTGCCTGTTTGTATGTGGCTTTACTAACTCAATGATATATATTTTTTTACGTTGTCTGCAGACTGATATGTGATACGTATTAATGCCAAAATAACATAAGAGCAAAACAAGCAGGCCCCCCCCTAAAAAATAAATACATATACACATATTCATATTCATTTGATGTGCTTTTTTGCAAAACATTTGGGGCTTAAAACAGGTGAATGACAGGTTGCCACTGGCTGTGCACACACACACACACCGCACACCGCACACCGCACACCGCACACACCACACACCACACACCACACACCACACAGCACACAGCACACAGCACACGCACACGCACACGCACACGCACACGCACACGCACACGCACACACACACACACGGTTCACATATGCTGTGCACACATATACAAATGCCTGATGTACACATGCACGGCACAATCAATCACACACACATTTTCCTCCCTCCCCTCAGTATTCTCATCTGCAGAAGGTCACCCAGTAGTATCCATTTAGATAGCTTCTACCAACGGCGCTGTGCTATGACTTCCCCATTAAGATCATTTGGTCTCCCTTTCCCTCCCTCACTCTCTCTATCTTCAGATACAGGTGTGAGAGCAAGAGGAGATACATAGAGAGAGAGTATCACGGCTCAGGCTAAGAACCCAGATGCAGACACAGAAGGCAGATAGTACGAGTCTCAGAGTTTATTATAGTTCAAGGGGCAGGCAAAAGGTAAGTCAAGGCGGGCAAAGGGTCGTAACCCAAATCAGACTCAGGCAGGTACAGGACGGCAGGCAATCGGTAGGTCAAGACAGGCAAAGGGTCGTAACCCAAATCAGAGTCAGGCAGGTACAGGACGGCAGGCAATCGGTAGGTCAAGACAGGCAAAGGGTCGTAACCCAAATCAGAGTCAGGCAGGTACAGGACGGCAGGCAAAAGGTAGGTCAAGACAGGCAAAGGGTCGTAACCCAAATCAGAGTCAGGCAGGTACAGGACGGCAGGCAAAAGGTAAGTCAAGGCGGGCAAAGGGTCGTAACCCAAATCAGAGTCAGGCAGGTACAGGACGGCAGGCAATCGGTAGGTCAAGACAGGCAAAGGGTCGTAACCCAAATCAGAGTCAGGCAGGTACAGGACGGCAGGCAATCGGTAGGTCAAGACAGGCAAAGGGTCGTAACCCAAATCAGAGTCAGGCAGGTACAGGACGGCAGGCAATCGGTAGGTCAAGACAGGCAAAGGGTTGTAACCCAAATCAGAGTCAGGCAGGTACAGGACGGCAGGCAATCGGTAGGTCAAGACAGGCAAAGGGTCGTAACCCAATTCCTGGGAACAGGAGACAAAGGGCTGTGAGACAATCCTGGACACATGAAAAGTGGGATGTAAACGGAGAGTGCGTGGCAACAGAAGGCAAACAGCAGAGGGGCTAAGGACCTTAGAGATGGGGAAAGGTTAGATAAAACGAGGGGAAAGTTTGTGGGACTCCAGCCGGAGGGGAAGATCCCGAGTGGACAGCCATACCCTCTGCCCAAGACGGTAGCGGGGAGCAGGGGTCCGGTGGCGGTCCGCCTGTCGTCGACACCTGGAGGTGATCTTGAGAAGAGATGCCCGGGCATGAGAAGAGCTCTTCCTGCTCTTCCAGGTACGGTGAAAGCAACGGAGGAACATCTGGGCAGAAGGTATGCTGACCTCTTCCTCTAGCTCTGGGAACAGCGGGGGCTGATATCCCAGGGAACACTCAAAAGGCGAGAGACCCGTAGCAGAACAGGGAACAGGTGTTGCAGGCTTATTCCACCCACATGAGTTGCTGGCTCCAGGTGATGGGATTGGTGGAGACAAGGCAGCCAAGAGTCGTCTCCAGGTCCTGATTGGCTCGCTCCTACTAGCCATTAGACTGGGGATGAAAACCAGAGGACAGGCTGGCCGCCGACCCAATGAGTGTGCAGAAATCCTTCCAGAACCGGGATGAGAACTGAGGACCGTCAGTCCATGGATCCAGAAGATGTGCTGCACCATGAGCTGGGGCGTCTCCATAGCTCAGGGCAACTTAAGAAGGGGGAAAAAATGGGTGGCTTTGGAAAACCTGTACACCACTGTAAAGGATGGTGGTGTTGCCATCTGACGGAGGGAGGCCCGTGACAAAGTCCAAGGATATATGGGACCAGGGGTGGTGAGGGACAGGGAGTGGTTGAAGGAGGCCAGCTGGAGCTTGCCGCAGAATCTTGTTCTGCGCACACACAGTACAGACGGCAATGAACGCAGAGACATCAGCAACCATGGTGGGTCACCAAAAACGTTGTCAGGCTAATGTAACCATTCCAGAACAGGTTGCATGGGCAGAATCCGGGACAAACATCCGGTTAGCCGGAGTCCGGCTGGGAACACTGTGCCTTGCGGACTTGACTCTCGATTCCCCAGATGATAGCTGCCGCCATACAGGAAGGATGGTCTCGGGGTCCGAGGATGTAGTAGCGGGTCTGTACAGACATGAGTGTGTGTCAGGTTTCACATTGTTGGACCCCGGGCGGTAGGAGATATTGAAATGGAAACGAGTGAATAACAGGGCCCATCTTGCCTGCCTGGAGTTGAGGCGCTTGGTGGTATGAAGATATTCCAGGTTTTTATGGTCCATTCATAAGAATGGCTGTTCTGCCCCTTCTAACCAGTGCCTCCACTCCTCTAATGCCATCTTGACAGCGAGTAATTCTCGATTTCCCATAGTTCTTCTCAGCGGGGTTAAGGCAAGGGGAAAGTTAAGAGAATTCTTGACTATGTACAGATTCAGTGAGCATAGCCTTGCTATTGAGAGAAACCGCCATAGGCAGACCTGGCTCTCAAGAGAAGACAGGCTCTGTGCCGTCTGCCCACAAAACGAGGTGGAAACTGAGCAACTCTTCCTAACCTGACAAATGTAATGACCACATTAGAGACACATTTCCCACAGATCACAAAAATTGGAAAACAAATCAAACATGGAGGAACTCCCATATTTGTCAGGCAAAAAAAACGCAGTGTGCAGTCACAGCAGTAAGATTTGTGGCCTGTTGCCATGAGAAAAGGGTAACAACATTGTAAATACAATCTATATTTATCTGTTCATTTATTTTCCCTTTCATACTTCAACTAGTTGCACATTGTTACAACACTGTACAGAGCCAATAATATAACATTTGAAAAATAAATTATTTTAAAACTTCTGAGTGTAATGTTTACTAATGTTTCCCTTGTTTATTTATTGTCTATTCCAGTGGTTCCCAAACTTTTAATGTCCCGTAGCCCTTCAAACATTCAACCTCCAGCTGCGTACCCCCTCTAGCACCAGGGTCAGCTGCGTACCCCCTCTAGCACCAGGGTCAGCGCAGTTTCAAATGTTGTTTTTTGCCATCATTGTAAGCCTGCCACACACACACACTATATGATACATTTATTAAACATAAGAATGAGTGTGAGTTGTCACGACCAGTCTCATGGGAAGTGACAAAGAGCTCTTATAGGACCAGGGCACAAATATTAAATAATATTGATCAATAATTTTGCTCTTTATTTAGCCATCTTACATATAAAAATGTATTTGTTCATCAAAAATGGTGTGCTTGAAAGGATGCACATAACTCTGCAATGTTGGGTTGTATTGGAGAGAGTCTCAGTCTTAAATCATTTTCCACACACAGTCTGTGCCTGTATTTAGTTTTCATGCTAGTGAGGGCCAAGAATCCACTCTCACATAGGTACGTGGTTGCAAAGGGCATCAGTGTCTTAACAGCGCGATTTGCCAAGGCAGGATACTCCAGAAATCTGGCAGTGGCTTCTGATTAAATTACATTTTCACAGAACCGCTTGTTGCAATTTCGATGAGGCTCTCTTGTTCAGATATCGGTAAGTGGACTGGAGGCAGGGCATGAAAGGGATAACGAATCCAGTTGTTTCTGTCATCCGTTTCGGGAAAGTACCTGTGTAAATACGCACCCAACTCACTCAGCTGCTTCGCTATATCATATTTGACATTGTCCGTAAGCTTGAGTTCATTTGCAATGAAAGACATGTGTGTTGTCCTTGTTAATGCAGACAGGGAAGAGCTCCAACTTCTTAATCATAGCCTCAATTTTGTCTGCCACGTTGAATATAGTTGCAGAGAGTCCCTGTAATCCTAGATTCAGATCTTTAAGCTCGTCTCTCAATTAAAAGAATTGTGTCAATACTTTGCCCCTTGATAACCAGTGCACTGCCAAGTATGTTGTAAAAGTTGTTGTAAAACCTGTAAAAGCGTTACATGGTCACTGCCCATATCATTTTATAGTGCAGAAAATACACAAGAGTTCTGGGGTCTTGATTTAACTTTTTATGGCTGCAGGGGCAGTATTGAGTAGCTCTGATTAAAGGTACCCATTTCAAATGGCCTCGTACTCAATTCTTGCTCGTACAATATGCATATTATTATTACTATTGGATAGAAAACACTCTCTAGTTTCTAAAACCGTTTGAATTATATCTGTGAGTCAAACAGAACTCATTTGGCACAAACTTCCTGACCAGGAAGTTGAAAGTCTGAAATCGATGCTCTGTTCTACTTCCTGCCTATACATGGGCATGATACGTATTAGTATACGTGCACTTCATACACCTTCCCCTGGATTTCAAGAGGCAGTGAGAGAAGAAATGTTGTGTTTATCTTGGTCTGAAGTGGAATACAAGCTCTTTGTATGACGTGTCCGCCCATTTTCTGTTTTCTGGAGAGCGCGAAAGGGGACATGGATTTCAATAATTAGCTTTGTTAAAAATATCCTCTTCTGTTGTCCTGGTTCCAGTGGTTTGCAGAAACAGACATATACCAAGAGCTGTGCCAAGTCCACCATGTCTGTTGACTCATCCAGCTGTAACGTATAGAATTCACTGGCTTGTATGCAAAGCAGTAAATGTTTCAACACATCTCCTGCCATGTCACTGATGCATCGTGAAACAGTGTTGTTTGATGAAGTAATCATCTGTATAGTTTTTTGGGCCTTTTCCCCCAGCATTGTCCCAGCCATATCTGTGGCAGCAGGAAGAATTAAGTCCTCCAGAATAGTATGGGGCTTGCCTGTCCTAGCCACTCGTTCGCTCACCATGTAAGACGCTTCTAGCCCCTTCTTATTAATGGTATCTGTTGCTTTTCTACATGTCTAAATGTTTCATCGAGTTGTGAGATAGTACTTTTGCACAAATACCACACTGTGGCTGAGGAAAGGCAATACTCACAATATAAGTGAACCCCAAATCAATGTAGTTTTTTTTTTTTTTTTTTTTTTTTACAGGGACAGCACATTAATCAACGTTTCAGTAAAAGTGCCGGTTTTAGCCAGCCGGCTAATTTTCAACCGCAGTCCCTGGGCAGGTTATTAAAAACAATTACAATATAGACAATAGCAACATAGAACAAGACATAGCATACAGACATAGACATAGCATACAGACATAGACATAGCATACAGACATACAGACATAGTTCTCATCATATTTGCGCCTCTTTGATGGTCCAACGTCCCTGTCTGTTGTTCGGTGCTTTCTCTGGTAAGAGGGCAGTAGCTCTTCGGCTGCATCAGATTCACAACTGTCAGTGTCCATGCTAGCTGGGATAATAACAAATGTAGAATTTCTGATGCTAGCAGTGGATGTGTGTCTCGCCCTGACCTTAAGGAGCCTTTTTATTTCTCTATTTGGGTAGGTCAGGGTGTGATTAGGGTGGGCATTCTAGGTTTTCTGTTTCTATGTTGGTGTGTTTGATTCCCAACTGGAGGCAGCTGTCTGTCGTTGCCTCTGATTGGGAATCAGATATAAGTTGTCAGTTTCCTTTTGGGTTTTGTGGGATCTTGTCTTTGTTTGTTGCTTTCTGCACGACTAGCTTTACGTTCGGTTTGTGTTCATTGTTTTTCCCGGTGTTATGTTTTCAAATAAAGAGAGAATCGACGCCTACCACCCTGCACCTTGGTCTGGTCATTTATCATCTGACGACGAGCGTAACAATGTGCTCGTGGAAGCAGAACAACTCGTGTCGTCGGCCGGTGCAGGTGTGTTACTGCTGGTAGTAGCAGTACTACCAGTAGAGCTGGTATCTGTCTCTAAGGATGTGGGCCTTCATTTTTTTTAAGCATTTATCAATTTTGGAGCAAACAGAATGAGCAGCAGCTACGTTTGGCTACCTACGGACCGTTAGTGGCGAGAGAGTAACGGTTAATGTGATTGGATGTTAATTATTTGACTAGGCATCCTGTATTTGACATTTTGTTGTTAAGTCACTGAACACTAGATGGTTTAATGTTATTTTTGGCAGTGAAACGAGGCTACTCAGACGAGGAGAAAAAAAAACTTGCGCAAATGTATAGCCCCGTTCGAAAATATGAATGGACTGTTTGAAAATGTGAAGAATTATTATTATTATTTTAAATTTAAATTTAAATGTGAATCACATTTTTATTTGGCGTACCCCCGACGGCATTGCACGTACCCCTCAGGGTACGCGTACCCCAGTTGGAGCATACCTGGTCTATTCCATTTGCCTTGGCAATGTAAACATAGGGCAATAAAGCCCTTTGAACTGAATTGAGAGAGAGAGCAAGAGAACGAGAGCGAGAGAGTGTGTGAGGGACACACTGAGGGCACCAGCAGTAGAACTAAAAGTTGAAAAAGCCATGAAGCTACCAAACCTCCCTCTCCCCCTGAGCACATCATTTAATGAAAGACTTGAGGAACTTGTTTGCTTCACACCTCCCCCTCTTTTCTTTCTCCTCCCTCTCGCACTTTGTCACAATACACCATTAGGGGGCAGGGAGGCATGGAGGGAGGGTAAAGACAGGGAGCTGAAGAGTGGGAAGGTATTTCAGCTTAATAACGTCTCACTTAATCACTGCTAAGCGCTAAAAACGCTGCATGCGCTTAGGTGAGGTAATAAGGCATTGTTTACACGTCTGATTAGGTGGCCTCCTGCTGCGTGGTGTTAAAAGGGGAAAAACAGTGTGTGTGTGTGTCTGTGTGTGTGTGTTGGTTGGTGTGTGTGTGTGTAAGAAGCAGCAAACACACAGGTAGTGTGTTAGCCGGGTGCTCTCCTTCAACGACTAATACCCTCCAAACTTCAATGTCAACCGCAGCTGTACAAAGTGATCAGGGCTCTTTGGTTGTTAACGTGGATGTGAATGGGACTAACTGGGTCTCCACTGCCCTCCAATGGCCACTGTGTGTACTGCAATACCTCACATTCACCAGGGTTGCTCTTGCTGTGCTGGTTGTGTAAGTGTGGATACAGAGCAAGCACTGTGTAGATCCCAGAACTCCTGTGGTTTCTAATGGTGTTTTATCAGTCAGCTTTGGGGCCATTTTAGAGCCGTGTTTGTATTCCTTATAAGGTGTCATTACAGTATTGTGGTGGTGGGAGAGTTAGTTCAAACCTGAGGGGTTCTGAAACGACGGGCGTCTTTGACAGTTGGAGTCCTTCCTTCACATTCTGATTAATAGCCTGCTTTTCGCCCCACTGTACGACCCGGGAGGGGGTGGCAAGAAATGAAAGAGAAACCTAACACCTGGAGACCCCCTGAGCAAGGCAGTTAACCCGCTGTTCCCTGGGCGCCGAAGACGTGGATGTTGATTAAGGCAGTCCCCCGCACCTCTCTGATTCAGAGGGATTGGGTTAAATGAGGAGGACAGATTTCAGTGGAATACATTCAGTTGTACAACTGACTAAGTATCCCCTTTCCCTTTCTTTTGGTTAGCCCGGACGCTAACCACTATTTTGTGCACATGAGAGATATTACCAGTGTCTGTACCGGCGTGTTTCAGCCTCATGCTGCCTGCTGACACAGTCGGTGTGGCGAGCGGCTCCCAGAACGGTGCGGGGGCCCAACGCCAGGTGGTAACGCTAATTAGCAGCGGGTTCCAACCAGGCCTCCCAGACAACCCATTGTCACAAGGTTCTTACTCTTCTTCTTTCTTTGTGTTTTTCTTCCCTTCTCTGTTGCATCTACCTGTTTTTTCTTTGTAGTTTTCCCCCCCGTTCCACCCCTCCTTTTTTTGTGTGGGGGGGGGGGGGGGGGGGGATGTAGGCCAGCTTCTGTCCCCTCTTTGTATGGAGGTATTTGTCCTCAGTCTGTATGTTTGTATTGGAAGGGCTTTTTGAGAGTTGCCAGCCCAGGGCCCCTTTTTATTAGTTGGTTAGAATTCGTCTCACGGACGAGTGAACCTGTCCGATTGGAATGCAAGAGAGTTATCCCTCTTCTGTAATTTCCCTGTCATTTGTAAAGGACAGCCAAATTTGTTTTGGTCCCCCTGCGGTAACAACGGCATTTCAAGTTTTGCAGAGCCACTCACAGAGATAGAGGCTCAGACTCTGACACATCTTCAGACATAGACAGACATAACCACACACACACAAACAGATGTACACACACTCATCAAGCCTTCCCTCAGTCTCAAGAGAACTTCAAAGCTCAGAAGTACCCTCAAAACCTTTTACTGGATCCCAGTTAATTAGAGAGCTAATTATTAATCTAATGATTTATTGAATAATTTATATTTCCTTCTAACCAGGTTCTAACTACAGTACATAATCTATGTCCTGAATAGCACCCTTTTCTCTACATAGTGCATTACTTTTGACCAGAGCCCTATGGGTCCTGCATGTCATTTGGAATGCAGAATAGTCTACCTGTCAATGTCCCTACAGACAGCCGACCAGTGCTCCATACAACACCGTGACAGACAGCCGACCAGTGCTCCATACAACACCGTGACAGACAGCCGACCAGTGCTCCATACAACACCGTGACAGACAGCCGACCAGTGCTCCATACAACACCGTGAGAGACAGCCGACCAGTGCTCCATACAACACCGTGAGAGACAGCCGACCAGTGCTCCATACAACACCGTGAGAGACAGCCGACCAGTGCTCCATACAACACCGTGACAGACAGCCGACCAGTGCTCCATACAACACCGTGACAGACAGCCGACCAGTGCTCCATACAACACCGTGACAGACAGCCGTCCAGTGCTCCATACAACACCGTGACAGACAGCCGACCAGTGCTCCGTACAACACCGTGACAGACAGCCGTCCAGTGCTCCGTACAACACCGTGACAGACAGCCGTCCAGTGCTCCGTACAACACCGTGACAGACAGCCGTCCAGTGCTCCATACAACACCGTGAGAGACAGCCGTCCAGTGCTCCATACAACACCGTGACAGACAGCCGACCAGTGCTCCATACAACACCGTGACAGACAGCCGACCAGTGCTCCATACAACACCGTGACAGACAGCCGACCAGTGCTCCATACAACACCGTGACAGACAGCCGACCAGTGCTCCATACAACATCGTGAGAGACAGCCGTCCAGTGCTCCATACAACACCGTGACAGACAGCCGACCAGTGCTCCATACAACATCGTGAGAGACAGCCGACCAGTGCTCCATACAACACCGTGACAGACAGCCGACCAGTGCTCCATACAACACCGTGACAGACAGCCGACCAGTGCTCCATACAACATCGTGAGAGACAGCCGTCCAGTGCTCCATACAACACCGTGACAGACAGCCGACCAGTGCTCCATACAACATCGTGAGAGACAGCCGACCAGTGCTCCGTACAACACCGTGACAGACAGCCGTCCAGTGCTCCATACAACACCGTGAGAGACAGCCGACCAGTGCTCCGTACAACACCGTGACAGACAGCCGTCCAGTGCTCCGTACAACACCGTAACAGACAGCCGACCAGTGCTCCATACAACACTGTGACAGGCAGCCGTCCAGTGCTCCATACAACACCGTGAGAGACAGCCGTCCAGTGCTCCATACAACACCGTGACAGACAGCCGACCAGTGCTCCATACAACACCGTGAGAGACAGCCGACCAGTGCTCCATACAACACCGTGAGAGACAGTACAAGGATAACAGGGCAAGAGCCTGCCCTCACTTGAAGACACCCACCCATTCTGATGAATGACTTTACTAGAAGGGCACCTACATGAGACTTCATAACACAAGCAATACATAATGAATAGGTCATATATGTCTGTTGGAGTTGTTACGTAGTTGGAGACCAGTCCTTGACGTGGCCGGTGGCCAGACCAAACTAGCTAGATGTCACCTTGTCTTTCCACATAATGAAACTATGCTCACTTTGTCAATGAAAGTGACATCTCTGTCCCCTCATACCTCTCTCCTCTCCTCCCTGCCCTCATCTGATTGCTCTGCCTCTTCTCTCTGTCCAGTGACATCTCTGTCCCCTCATACCTATTTCCTCTCCTCCCTGCCCTCATCTGATTGCTCTGCCTCTTCTCTCTGGCTAGTGACATCTCTGTCCCCTCATCCCTCTCTCCTCTCCTCCCTGCCCTCATCTGATTGCTCTGCTTCTTCTCTCAGTGACAGCCACAGTAATTGTTTCAAGATGCCCCTGTCCCTTACTGTCATCGAGCTAGGCTGCACCTCAGGAGGCGTCTGTCTTTAGGGTGTGTGTACTTGTTTTCCTGTGTGTGTGTGTGTGTGTGTGTGTGTGTGCTTGCACATTCATCTGTAAGTGGTTAGGGCCCATACCGCACACAGAGGTGTTCTGTGTAGTAATGTGTCTATGAGTCTACAACTTTCGGTGTATGTGTGTGTCTGTGTCTGAGCACGATAGCTTCGCGCTGCGTTGCGTGTGTGTGTCTCAAGCCAAGAGATAGGGTCACTAACAGGGGATAGCGCTATCTGGACTGTAGGCTGTGTATTCTACCAAGCCTGGCCCGTGCCAGAGGGAAAATAACCAAGATGGACGCTCAGTAATCCCTTTTTTAAATGCCTGGGTAGAAACAGATGAGTTTGGCTTCCCCGGAGGTACTCTAACAACACCACCGAATTATTAAACACCTAGAGGAGGTGGGAGGTAGGGGGGGGGGGGATTGCCACTATGTTGTCCCTATGCAGAATGACTACACATTAGACAGAAGGTAAGGATGAACGCTAAAGAGACAGAGGGGGAGAGGGTTGGAGAGGGTTGGAGAGGGGGGAGAGGGTTGGAGAGGGTTGGAGAGGGGGAGAGGGTTGGAGAGGGGGGAGAGGGTTGGAGAGGGTTGGAGAGGGGGTAAGGGGTGGAAAGTGTTGGAGAGGGGGGAGAAGGTTGGAGAGGGGTAGAGAGGGTTGGAGAGGGGGGAGAGGGGTGGAGAGGGTTGGAGAGGGGGGAGAGGGTTGGAGAGGGTGAGAGGGGGAGAGGGAGGAGAGGGTTGGAGAGGGTTGGAGAGGGGGGAGAGGGTTGGAGAGGGTTGGAGAGGGGGGAGAGGGTTGGAGAGGGTTAGAGAGGGGGAGAGGGTTGGAGAGGGGGGAGAGGGTTGGAGAGGGGTAGAGAGGGTTGGAGAGGGGGTAAGGTGTAGAAAGTGTTGGAGAGGGGGGAGAATGTTGGAGAGGGGTAAAGAGGGTTGGAGAGGGGGGAGCGGGGTGGAGAGGGTTGGAGAGGGGGGAGAGGGTTGGAGAGGGTGAGAGGGGGAGAGGGTTGGAGAGGGGGGAGAGGGTTAGAGCGGGGGGAGAGGGTTGGAGAGGGGGAGAGGGTTGGAGAGGGGGGAGAGGGTTGGAGAGGGTTGGAGAGGGGTGGAGAGGGTTGGAGAGAGGCGAAAGGGGTGGAGAGGGTGCGAGGGGGAGGGTGGAGAGGGTGCGAGGGGGAGGGGGGAGAGGGTTAGAGCGGGGGGAGAGGGTTGGAGAGGGGGAAAGGGTTGGAGAGGGGGGAGAGGGTGAGAGGGTTGGAGAGGGTTGGAGAGGGGTGGAGAGGGTTGGAGAGAGGTGAGAGGGGTGGAGAGGGGGCAGAGGGTTGGAGAGGGGGGAGAGGGGGGAGAGAGGTGGAGAGGTGGAGAGGTGGAGAGGGGGGAGATGGGCAGGGGGGGAGAGGGCTGGAGAGGGTGGAGAGGGGGGAGAGGGCTGGAGAGGGGAGAGAGGGTTGGAGAGGGGGGAGATGGGCAGGGGGGAGACGGGGGGAGAGGGCTGGAGAGGGGAGAGAGGGTTGGAGAGGGGGGAGAGGGGTGGAGAGGGGAGAGAGAGAGAGGGAGATTGCAGAGTCTGTCTTTCTTGTCCTAGAATAAAAGCCAACATGAAACCAAGACAAACCCTGTCATTACAATTCCCCTCTACAGACAGCATCCCAAATGGCTTTAGACTAGGCCCATAGGGTAGGGCACTATGTAAGGAATAGGGTGTCATTTGGGACACAGTCATATTCTCCAAGACACTCTCTCAGCTGCTGTTATGTCAGACCTCCCTCATAGCGTGTGTCTCTGACTGACTCACCACAGAGCCCTGGTGAGACAATCCCAGCCCTGACAAAGGGGACCCCTACTGAGAGAGAGCTCCACATCTCTGCTGCTAGCTAGGCACACATATGAGAATTCACAGTTGCACACACACATTCATACATGCACACGCAGGAACACACACACAGTCTTGTACAGCTAACCTTGTGAGGACACACAATTCAGTCCCATTCAAAATCCTATTTTCCCTAACCCCTAAACCTTACCCTCACCCTCACCCTAACCTCAAACCCTAACCGTAACCCTTAAACTAACCCTAGCTCCTAACACTAATTCTAACCTTAACCCTAAACCCCCTAGAAATAATATTTGACCTTGTGGGAACTAACAAAATGTCCCCAGTTGGTCAAATTTCTGTTTGTTTACTATTCTTGTGGGGACTTCTAGTTAAACCTTCATAGACACACCCCAACACATAGAGGCCGGAAACCAAGAGCTGCATTAGGACAATGGGTCCAGGAGCAGTAGCCGCTGCATGTGGAACAGCTAATGGGGATCCTAATAAATACAATGAAGACTACGATGCGCTTTACAGCCTGCCGCTCAGAGTTGAGTATGCTGCTAAAGACCCCTTGCAGGCTGGCAGACGTGTGTGTGTCAGTGTCCATGTGTGTGTCCTCCCTAGCTAACAGCACACTGGAGCTGGGCAGTGAGTAGTCCGCTCAGACACAGAGAGAGAGAGACCTGGCTCTCAAGAGAGGACAGACTATGTGCCCAAAAAATGAGGTGGAAACTGAGCTGCTCTTCCTAACCTCCTCCTGCCCAATGTATGACCATATAAGAGACACATATGTCCCTCAGATTACACAGACCCACAAAGAATTTGAAAACAAATCCAATTTTGCTAAACTCCCATATCTACCGGGTGAAATACCACAGTGTGCCATCACAGCAGCAAGATGTGTGACCTGTTGCCACAAGAAAAGGGCAACCAGTGAAGAACAAACACCATTGTAAATACAACCCATATTTATGTTTATTTATTTTCCCTTTTGTGCATGAACTATTTAACTAACCAGATAAATAACTAGAGAGAAGAGGTAAGAAAAGGGATGGAGAGAGAGAGAGAGAGAGAGAGACAGAGAGACAGAGAGAGAGAGAGAAGGATAAAGAGGGACCTTCATTCCCAGAACAATAATGATGTTTTCTCATATCTTCTGTTTATGCGATTTAATTCTCATTTCATACTCATGTTCTGTGTGAGCTGTCTTCGCCCATATGGGAACAATGATATGAAAGGAAATCATTCTTCCTATTCAAGATCCTATGGAGAGGCATTTGTAAATAAACAGCTCCCTCTGTTAGAATGCTAAACGTGAGTGATTCTCTGCGTTGCACCTTCAAAAGTGCATCAGGTGTTCAGACGTGCTTAGAATATTCCACTAAATAGATTAAGATATTAGTGTGATAAATGTAGAGGAGATATCTAAATAATACTAAACTGCTGTCGAAATAAGGCTATTGTAAGGGCTGTTGTCCTCCTCTTCCTCAGATGAGGAGAGGAGAGAAGGATCAGTGGACCAATACGCAGCATTAGGGAAATATGCCATCTCTTTATTTGACACGACGGCACACGAAAACAAAACACTTACAAAATTACAAAACAAGAAAACGACGTAGACGAAAACCTGAACATGAACTTACATAACTAAAACGTAAAACTCACGGACAGGAACAGACTACATCAAAACGAACGAACAACCAAACAGTCCCGTATGGTACATACATCGACGACACAGGAGACAATCACCCACAAACAAACAGTGAGAACACCCTACCTAAATATGACTCTCAATTAGAGGAAAACGCAAAACACCTGCCTCTAATTAAGAGCCATACCAGGCAACCCAAAACCAACATAGAAACAGAAAACATAGACTGCCCACCCAAAACTCACGCCCTGACCATATACACATACAAAAACAACAGAAAACAGGTCAGGAACGTTACAGAACCCCCCCCTCAAGGTGCGAACGCCGGGCACACCAGCACAAAGTCCAGGGGAGGGTCTGGGTGGGCAGTTGACCACGGTGGTGGCTCAGGCTCTGGACGCTGTCCCCACACCACCATAGTCACTCCCCGCTTCTGTCTTCCCCTCCCAATGACCACCCTCAAACTAACATCCCCTAAATGAACGGCCAGCACCGGGACAAGGGGCAGCACCGGGACAAGGGGCAGCACCGGGACAAGGGGCAGCACCGGGACAAGGGGCAGCACCGGGACAAGGGGCAGCACCGGGACAAGGGGCAGCACCGGGACAAGGGGCAGCACCGGGACAAGGGGCAGCACCGGGACAAGGGGCAGCACCGGGACAAGGGGCAGCACCGGGACAAGGGGCAGGTCCCGGCTGAGATACTCAGGCAGATCCTGACTGAACGGCTCTCGACGCTCATGGCTGTCTGACGGCTCTCGACGCTCATGGCAGGCTGACGGCTCTCGACGCTCATGGCAGGCTGACGGCTCTCGACGCTCATGGCAGGCTGACGGCTCTCGACGCTCATGGCAGGCTGACGGCTCTCGACGCTCATGGCAGGCTGACGGCTCTCGACGCTCATGGCAGGCTGACGGCTCTCGACGCTCATGGCAGGCTGACGGCTCTGGCAGATCCTGTCTGGTTGGCGGCTCTGGCAGATCCTGTCTGGCGGGCGGCTCTGGCGGATCCTGTCTGGCGGGCGGCTCTAGCGGCTCCTGTCTGGCGGGCGGCTCTAGCGGCTCCTGTCTGGCGGGCGGCTCTAGCGGCTCCTGTCTGGCGGGCGGCTCTAGCGGCTCCTGTCTGGCGGACGGCTCTAGCGGCTCCTGTCTGGCGGACGGCTCTGTAGGCTCATGGCAGACGGGCGGCTTTGCAGGCTCATGGCAGACGGGCGGCTCAGACGGCGCTGGGGAGACGGATGGCTCAGACGGCGCTGGGGAGACGGATGGCTCAGACGGCGCTGGGGAGACGGATGGCTCAGACGGCGCTGGGGAGACGGATGGCTCAGACGGCGCTGGGGAGACGGATGGCTCAGATGGCGCTGGGGAGACGGATGGCTCTGGCCGGATAAGGCGCACTGTAGACCTGGTGCGTGGTGCCGGAACTGGAGGCACCGGGCTAAGGATAAGCACCTTCCTACTAGTGCGGGGAGCAGGGACAGGGCACACTGTACTCTCAAAGCCCACTCTATACCTGATGCGAGGTACCGGCACTGGTGACACCGGGCTGAGGACAAGCACATCAGGATTAGTAGGGGGAGAAGATACAGTGTGTACAGGACTCTGGAGACGCACAGGAGGCTTAGTGCGTGGTGCCGGAACTGGAGGCACCGAACTGGATACACGCACTACAGAGAGAGTGCGTGGAGGAGGAACAGAGCTCAGGAGACGCACTGGTAGCCTAGTGCGTAGTGTAGGCACTGTAGGTACTAGGCTGGGGCGGGGAGGTGGCGCCGGAAATACCGGACCGTGGAGGCGTACTGGCACTCTTGAGCATTGAGCCTGCCCAACCTTACCTGGTTGAATGCTCCCGGTCGCCCGACCAGTGCGGGGAGGTGGAATAACCCGCACCGGCCTATGTAGGCGAACCGGGGAAACCATGCGTAAGTCAGGTGCCATGTATGCCGGCCCGAGGAGACGCACTGGAGACCAGACGCGTTGAGCCGGCCTCATGACACCTGGCTCAATACCCAATCTAGCCCTGCCAGTGCGGGGAGGTGGAATAACCCGCACTGGGCTATGCACTCGTACAGGAGACACCGTGCGCTCTACTGCGTAACACGGCACCTGCCCGTACTCCCGCTCTCCACGATAAGCCTGGGGAGTGGGCGCAGGTCTCCAACCTGCCCTTGGCCCACTACCTCTTAGCCCCCCCCAAGAAATTTTTGGGTGTTACTCACGGGCTTTTTGGGCTTCCGTGCCAGACGCGTTCCCTCATAACTCCGGTTCCTCTCTCCGGTAGCCTCTGCTCTCCTCAGTGCCTCCAGCTGTTCCCATGGGAGGCGATCCCTACCAGCCAGGATCTCCTCCCATGTGTAGCAACCTTTCCCGTCCAATATATCGTCCCAAGTCCAGGAGTCCTTGTTGCTCTGTTGAGCTTTCCCTTGCCGCTTGGTCCTAGCATGGTGGGTGATTCTGTAAGGGCTGTTGTCCTCCTCTTCCTCAGATGAGGAGAGGAGAGAAGGATCAGTGGACCAATACGCAGCATTAGGGAAATATGCCATCTCTTTATTTGACACGACGGCACACGAAAACAAAACACTTACAAAATTACAAAACAAGAAAACGACGTAGACGAAAACCTGAACATGAACTTACATAACTAAAACGTAAAACTCACGGACAGGAACAGACTACATCAAAACGAACGAACAACCAAACAGTCCCGTATGGTACATACATCGACGACACAGGAGACAATCACCCACAAACAAACAGTGAGAACACCCTACCTAAATATGACTCTCAATTAGAGGAAAACGCAAAACACCTGCCTCTAATTAAGAGCCATACCAGGCAACCCAAAACCAACATAGAAACAGAAAACATAGACTGCCCACCCAAAACTCACGCCCTGACCATATACACATACAAAAACAACAGAAAACAGGTCAGGAACGTTACAGCTATTGTTGAAAGATAATACATTACAGCACAGGAGGTTGGTGGCACCTTCATTTGGGAGGAGGGGCTCGTGGTAACGACTGGAGCGGAATTAGTGGAGCGTATCAATAACATGGTTTCCAGGTGTTTGATGCCATTCCATTTGCTCCTTTCCTGACATTATTATGAGCCATTCTCTCTCTCTCTCTCTCTGTCACTCTCTCTCTGTCACTCTCTCTCTGTCACTCTCTCTCTCTGGTCAAAGTAGGTAAATGGGTGTTTGTACCAGTGCCATTGTGTTATAATGTTGATATTGTGCCCAGAATACAACCGCTGAGCTTAGAGTGTAAAGAGTATGTGTATTGTCAGGGGTTCGTGTGTGTCTTCTTCTACATTCAGACTACTTCCTGAGACGAGGGCAGGCTGGCTGTATGGTCCTTCTACATTCAGACTACTTCCTGAGACGAGGGCAGGCTGGCTGTATGGTTCTTCTACATTCAGACTACTTCCTGAGACGAGGGCAGGCTGGCTGTATGGTCCTTCTACATTCAGACTACTTCCTGAGACGAGGGCAGGCTGGCTGTATGGTCCTTCTACATTCAGACTACTTCCTGAGACGAGGGCAGGCTGGCTGTATGGTTCTTCTACATTCAGACTACTTCCTGAGACGAGGGCAGGCTGGCTGTATGGTTCTTCTACATTCAGACTACTTCCTGAGACGAGGGCAGGCTGGCTGTCTGGTTCTTCTACATTCAGACTACTTCCTGAGACGAGGGCAGGCTGGCTGTCTGGTTCTTCTACATTCAGACTACTTCCTGAGACGAGGGCAGGCTGGCTGTATGGTTCTTCTACATTCAGACTACTTCCTGAGACGAGGGCAGGCTGGCTGTCTGGTTCTTCTACATTCAGACTACTTCCTGAGACGAGGGCAGGCTGGCTGTATGGTTCTTCTACATTCAGACTACTTCCTGAGACGAGGGCAGGCTGGCTGTATGGTTCTTCTACACAGACTACTTCCTGAGACGAGGGCAAGCTGGCTGTCTGGTTCTTCTACATTCAGACTACTTCCTGAGACGAGGGCAGGCTGGCTGTCTGGTTCTTCTACGTTCAGACTACTTCCTGAGACGGGGGCAGGCTGGCTGTCTGGTTCTTCTACATTCACACTACTTCCTGAGACGAGGGCAGGCTGTCTGTCTGGTTCTTCTACATTCACACTACTTCCTGAGACGAGGGCAGGCTGGCTGTCTGGTTCTTCTACACAGACTACTTCCTGAGATGAGGGCAGGCTGGATGTATGGTTCTTCTACATTCAGACTACTTCCTGAGACGAGGGCAGGCTGGCTGTCTGGTTCTTCTATGTTCAGACTACTTCCTGAGACGAGGGCAGGCTGGCTGTCTGGTTCTTCTACATTCAGACTACTTCCTGAGACAAAGGCAGGCTGGCTGTCTGGTTCTTCTACGTTCAGACTACTTCCTGAGATGAGGGCAGGCTGTCTGTCTGGTTCTTCTACATTCAGACTACTTCCTGAGACGAGGGCATGCTGGCTGTCTGGTTCTTCTACATTCAGACGACTTCCTGAGACGGGGGCAGGCTGTCTGTATGGTTCTTCTACATTCAGACTACTTCCTGAGACGAGGGCAGGCTGGCTGTCTGGTTCTTCTACATTCAGACTACTTCCTGAGACGAGGGCAGGCTAGCTGTATTGTTCTTCTACATTCAGACTACTCCCTGAGACGAGGGCAGGCTGGCTGTATGGTTCTTCTACATTCAGACTACTTCCTGAGACAAGGGCAGGCTGGCTGTCTGGTTCTTCTACACTCAGACTACTTCCTGAGACGAGGGCAGGCTGGCTGTATGGTTCTTCTACGTTCAGACTACTTCCTGAGACGAGGGCAGGCTGGCTGTCTGGTTCTTCTACACAGACTACTTCCTGAGACGAGGGCAGGCTGGCTGTATGGTTCTTCTACATTCAGACTACTTCCTGAGACGAGGGCAGGCTGGCTGTCTGGTTCTTCTACATTCAGACTACTCCCTGAGACGAGGGCAGGCTGGCTGTCTGGTTGTTCTACATTCAGACTACTTCCTGAGACGAGGGCAGGCTGGCTGTCTGGTTATTCTACATTCAGACTACTTCCTGAGACGAGGGCAGGCTGGCTGTATGGTTCTTCTACATTCAGACTACTCCCTGAGACGAGGGCAGGCTGGCTGTCTGGTTCTTCTACATTCAGACTACTTCCTGAGACGAGGGCAGGCTGGCTGTCTGGTTCTTCTACATTCAGACGACTTCCTGAGACGAGGGCAGGCTGTCTGTATGGTTCTTCTACATTCAGACTACTTCCTGAGACGAGGGCAGGCTGGCTGTCTGGTTCTTCTACATTCAGACTACTTCCTGAGACGAGGGCAGGCTAGCTGTATGGTTCTTCTACATTCAGACTACTCCCTGAGACGAGGGCAGATTGGCTGTATGGTTCTTCTACACTCAGACTACTTCCTGAGACGAGGGCAGGCTGGCTGTCTGGTTCTTCTACATTCAGACTACTTCCTGAGACGAGGGCAGGCTGGCTGTCTGGTTCTTCTACATTCAGACTACTTCCTGAGATGAGGGCATGCTGGCTGTCTGGTTCTTCTACACAGACTACTTCCTGAGACGAGGGCAGGCTGGCTGTCTGGTTCTTCTACACAGACTACTCCCTGAGACGAGGGCAGGCTGGCTGTCTGGTTCTTCTACACAGACTACTTCCTGAGACGAGGGCAGGCTGGCTGTCTGGTTCTTCTACACAGACTACTTCCTGAGACGAGGGCAGGCTGGCTGTCTGGTTCTTCTACTCAGACTACTTCCTGAGACGAGGGCATGCTGGCTGTCTGGTTCTTCTACACAGACTACTTCCTGAGACGAGGGCAGGCTGGCTGTCTGGTGCTTCTACATTCAGACTACTTCCTGAGACGAGGGCAGGCTGTCTGTCTGGTTGTTCTACATTCAGACTACTTCCTGAGACGAGGGAAGGCTGGCTGTCTGGTTCTTCTACATTCAGACTACTTCCTGAGACGAGGGCAGGCTGGCTGTATGGTTCTTCTACACAGACTACTTCCTGAGACGAGGGCAGGCTGGCTGTCTGGTTCTTCTACATTCAGACTACTTCCTGAGACGAGGGCAGGCTGGCTGTATGGTTCTTCTACGTTCAGACTACTTCCTGAGACGAGGGCAGGCTGGCTGTCTGGTTCTTCTACATTCAGACTACTTCCTGAGACGAGGGCAGGCTGGCTGTATGGTTCTTCTACATTCAGACTACTTCCTGAGACGAGGGCAGGCTGGCTGTCTGGTTCTTCTACATTCAGACTACTTCCTGAGACGAGGGCAGGCTGGCTGTATGGTTCTTATACATTCAGACTACTTCCTGAGACGAGGGCAGGCTGGCTGTCTGGTTCTTCTACACAGACTACTTCCTGAGACGAGGGCAAGCTGGCTGTCTGGTTCTTCTACATTCAGACTACTTCCTGAGACGAGGGCAGGCTGGCTGTCTGGTTCTTCTATGTTCAGACTACTTCCTGAGACGGGGGCAGGCTGGCTGTCTGGTTCTTCTACATTCAGACTACTTCCTGAGACGAGGGCAGGCTGGCTGTCTGGTTCTTCTACATTCACACTACTTCCTGAGACGAGGGCAGGCTGGCTGTCTGGTTCTTCTACACAGACTACTTCCTGAGATGAGGGCAGGCTGGATGTATGGTTCTTCTACATTCAGACTACTTCCTGAGACGAGGGCAGGCTGGCTGTCTGGTTCTTCTATGTTCAGACTACTTCCTGAGACGACGGCAGGCTGTCTGTCTGGTTCTTCTACATTCAGACTACTTCCTGAGACGAGGGCAGGCTGGCTGTATGGTTCTTCTACATTCAGACTACTTCCTGAGACGAGGGCAGGCTGGCTGTATGGTTCTTCTACATTCAGACTACTTCCTGAGACGAGGGCAGGCTGGCTGTCTGGTTCTTCTACATTCAGACTACTTCCTGAGACGAGGGCAGGCTGGCTGTCTGGTTCTTCTACATTCAGACGACTTCCTGAGACGAGGGCAGGCTGTCTGTATGGTTCTTCTACATTCAGACTACTTCCTGAGACGAGGGCAGGCTGGCTGTCTGGTTCTTCTACATTCAGACTACTTCCTGAGACGAGGGCAGGCTAGCTGTATGGTTCTTCTACATTCAGACTACTTCCTGAGACGAGGGCAGGCTAGCTGTATGGTTCTTCTACATTCAGACTACTTCCTGAGACGAGGGCAGGCTGGCTGTCTGGTTCTTCTACATTCAGACTACTTCCTGAGACGAGGGCAGGCTGGCTGTCTGGTTCTTCTACATTCAGACTACTTCCTGAGACGAGGGCAGGCTGGCTGTCTGGTTCTCCTACATTCAGACTACTTCCTGAGACGAGGGCAGGCTGGCTGTCTGGTTCTTCTACATTCAGACTACTTCCTGAGACGAGGGCAGGCTGGCTGTATGGTTCTTCTACATTCAGACTACTTCCTGAGACGAGGGCAGGCTGGCTGTCTGGTTCTTCTACATTCAGACTACTTCCTGAGACGAGGGCAGGCTGGCTGTATGGTTCTTCTACGTTCAGACTACTTCCTGAGACGAGGGCAGGCTGGCTGTCTGGTTATTCTACATTCAGACTACTTCCTGAGACGAGGGCAGGCTGGCTGTATGGTTCTTCTACATTCAGACTACTTCCTGAGACGAGGGCAGGCTGGCTGTCTGGTTCTTCTACATTCAGCCTACTTCCTGAGACGAGGGCAGGCTGGCTGTATGGTTCTTATACATTCAGACTACTTCCTGAGACGAGGGCAGGCTGGCTGTCTGGTTCTTCTACACAGACTACTTCCTGAGACGAGGGCAAGCTGGCTGTCTGGTTCTTCTACATTCAGACTACTTCCTGAGACGAGGGCAGGCTGGCTGTCTGGTTCTACTACGTTCAGACTACTTCCTGAGACGGGGGCAGGCTGGCTGTCTGGTTCTTCTACATTCACACTACTTCCTGAGACGAGGGCAGGCTGGCTGTCTGGTTCTTCTACATTCACACTACTTCCTGAGACGAGGGCAGGCTGGCTGTCTGGTTCTTCTACACAGACTACTTCCTGAGATGAGGGCAGGCTGGATGTATGGTTCTTCTACATTCAGACTACTTCCTGAGACGAGGGCAGGCTGGCTGTCTGGTTCTTCTATGTTCAGACTACTTCCTGAGACGACGGCAGGCTGTCTGTCTGGTTCTTCTACATTCAGACTACTTCCTGAGACGAGGGCAGGCTGGCTGTATGGTTCTTCTACATTCAGACTACTTCCTGAGACGAGGGCAGGCTGGCTGTATGGTTCTTCTACATTCAGACTACTTCCTGAGACGAGGGCAGGCTGGCTGTCTGGTTCTTCTACATTCAGACTACTTCCTGAGACGAGGGCAGGCTGGCTGTCTGGTTCTTCTACATTCAGACGACTTCCTGAGACGAGGGCAGGCTGTCTGTATGGTTCTTCTACATTCAGACTACTTCCTGAGACGAGGGCAGGCTGGCTGTCTGGTTCTTCTACATTCAGACTACTTCCTGAGACGAGGGCAGGCTAGCTGTATGGTTCTTCTACATTCAGACTACTTCCTGAGACGAGGGCAGGCTAGCTGTATGGTTCTTCTACATTCAGACTACTTCCTGAGACGAGGGCAGGCTGGCTGTCTGGTTCTTCTACATTCAGACTACTTCCTGAGACGAGGGCAGGCTGGCTGTCTGGTTCTTCTACACAGACTACTTCCTGAGACGAGGGCAGGCTGGCTGTCTGGTTCTTCTACACAGACTACTCCCTGAGACGAGGGCAGGCTGGCTGTCTGGTTCTTCTACACAGACTACTTCCTGAGACGAGGGCAGGCTGGCTGTCTGGTTCTTCTACACAGACTACTTCCTGAGACGAGGGCAGGCTGGCTGTCTGGTTCTTCTACTCAGACTACTTCCTGAGACGAGGGCATGCTGGCTGTCTGGTTCTTCTACACAGACTACTTCCTGAGACGAGGGCAGGCTGGCTGTCTGGTTCTTCTACATTCAGACTACTTCCTGAGACGAGGGCAGGCTGGCTGTCTGGTTCTTCTACGTTCAGACTACTTCCTGAGACGAGGGCAGGCTGGCTGTCTGGTTCTTCTACGTTCAGACTACTTCCTGAGACGAGGGCAGGCTGGCTGTCTGGTTCTTCTACATTCAGACTACTTCCTGAGACGAGGGCAGGCTGGCTGTCTGGTTCTTCTACATTCAGACTACTCCCTGAGACGAGGGCAGGCTGGCTGTCTGGTTCTTCTACATTCAGACTACTCCCTGAGACGAGGGCAGGCTGGCTGTCTGGTTCTTCTACACAGACTACTTCCTGAGACGAGGGCATTTTACCTGTTTTATTTACTCCTCTCAATTCTCTTAAACAAATTCTCAGCCAGAGAACAAGAGACCAGAAGGCAAGATAAATATTTATCCAAGGTTATCCCATCCACTTTTGTTGTAGCCATGAAGGCACAACAGGGCACTGACACCTCTGAACATGCCTCCAAGAAAGGATGGCAGAGACTAGAATCCCTCTCGCAGGCTCTGTGCCTTCAAGTATTTCCCTACACGTTTTCTCATGAGAAGAACTGAAGCGTCAATATCCAAGAGAGTAGTCATTCATGCCGCTCACGCCCCATGACGCACAGCGGACACGGAAGTGGTCTGTCCGGGACTAGATGTAGCAGAGAGATTGCCTTGGTACACATAACAGGGGAATAAACGCACACACACACACACACACACGCACACACACACACACACAGACGCACACACACAAAAGTGGGTGAGTGTTTTACATCTGTTACCGGGCACTATAACCTACTGATGCTGCTGTAATAGGATGGTAGTGTAGAGAAGGAGAGTTGTCGTGATGTGGTAGCCCTCAATTTGTTCATGGTCTAATGGTTATGACCTTGGTTTCCCGAGTGGGAGAACAGGGTTCAGATCCCACCAGTGACAGTGGCAGAGTTCTTACATGTACAGTATATTATCTTCATTATTATCACTTAAGGAAGGCTTTTTGACACAGTGCTTACATGTATATAATCTACATTATTATCACTTAAGGAAAGCTTTTTGACACAGTGCTTAGATGTATATAATCCACATTATTACCGTACCAATTAAGGAAGGCTTTATGACAAATGTCTGCACTTGTTGTGTTAGAAAGGACTAGATAAACCGAATGATTAGGGTTATAACATTTAGCTATCGTGTTTGGAAGATTTCAGATTTCCTCCTTACCTCGGAGATGTTTCAAAATGACAAGAGTGTTTTCCCCAGAGAACAGATATGAACATGCACAGCCATGTGCTTTTCACAGTCTTTGTAGTCGCACATTCAGACTGTCCATTGATGTCCCTGGCATGCTAACAGACTGATCAGTAATGTGGCTTTGTCTGATGTGACAAGGTCCTGTTCAGCAAGCACAGAAGTAAAGCTAACCTGGGTCTGTGTCTGCCTGCTGGTACACATATGAGCACGTGCTTGTGAGGGAGAGGGAGAGAAAGACATTCACGAGAGAGAGAGAGAGAGAGAGAGATTTACTACACAGAGAGAAACTCACGGCAGAGATGGAGAGGAGGGGAGAGAGAACTCTTCTGATGGAAGGTGTAATTAAGAGCTGCTCGTTAGTGAAACTCTCAGTCATGAGAAAGAACATGACTAATGGACAGGAGAGGAGCCAGATCTTCCATGCAGCCCCCAGGGGAGAAGGAATAATGAGCAAGATATTACCACACACACACACACACACACACACACACACACACACACACACACACACACACACACACTCTCGCTCCAAATGTTGTGGCATCCTTTTTTTGTCTTCCTCCTGCTTCGCTGCATCTAACGATGACAAATGTAATAACACACTTTTCTGTCAGCCCAGGACAACGAGTTCAAAGGAAATCCCTTCTGTGTCGATTAGGAGGAGTAGAGACATCAGGCCAGAGCTATTGATTGCAGAGCACGCTCCTCGGAGCACCCTGACCTACACAAACAAAAGCGCACGCAAACACACAGGATAGATTATTAGATTGATGATTTGAGCCATAATATTGCTTTGGTCAGCGTGTGCGGTAACACTAACCTCTCTTGTTCCCACAGTACCACTGTCACCTGACCAGTGAAAACTGCAGTAAAAAGCTCTTATAAAAGACTATGTATAGGCCAGAGTATTTCCTGGTCAGGTCACATGATCAATTACTGCACGGTAACAGCATGCAAAGCAAAATTCTCCTTCCTATAAACTCTTTGTCTGCCCACATAGGAGAACCCTCTCTAGAAAGGGTTCTACATGGAACCTAAAAGAGTTCTACTGTCACGGTTGTTGAAATGGACGGACCAAGGTGCAGCATAATTAGAGTTCCACATCTTAATTTAAAGTGAAACTATCAACAAAACAATAAACAAACAACAAAACGTGACCTACGCTGTGCAACATGCATAACACAAAACAATATCCCAGGTGGGAACAGGGACACCTTAAGTATGATCCCCAATTAGAGACAACGAATATCAGCTGCCTCTAATTGGGAACCATAGCAAGAGCACCAACATAGAAATGCATCGACTAGAACACCCCCATCTACCTGGAACCAAAATTATTATTCAGGGGTTATCCTATAACCCTTGAATGTTCTAGATAACACTTTTTTTCTAATTGGACATTTTTACCCAATTCACTCTAATGGAGGAAAATGTAATGAATGTTGAAGTGGATGCCAGGGAACTTGTGAAGTGGGCTGAGGTGATTGCGTTAGTTTTACAGGTTTCCTATTTCCAGGTTTGACACCAAGAATATACAGCATATTATGCAAACAGGGGCAATCCAACCCCTCCAACGCAATACATTATTATTTCATATGGTTTCTGAAGTTAGACTAGATCACCTTCTCATCAGGCTGCGATTACATTTTTAATGAGAAATCAAATAGGCTTTAAATTGGTCGCTGTATTAAAACGCTCCTGCTCTGATTGAAGCACAAATCCACATTTTTCTTCTAATTAATGTTCCACCTCTCATTATCTCTTGATTTTTTTTGGTGCATTTTACGCTATCATTGATTTATTTTCATATGTTTAATCACGCAGTTAAGACCCTCGGACTTGAATTCATGTTTGCAATTATATTTGTTCGTATCAGATTAATTGGTTCTATGTTGTGTTTTGTTTCGTTAATGTTTAGCTCATTGAAGTCTGTCTGACATGAATAATACTTTAACACCTACACTGTTTTAAAGGTTATGTTGTGTGGGTAGTTTAACATTGTTTTGATGGTTATGTTGTGTGGGTAGTTTAACATTGTTTTGATGGTTATGTTGTGTGGGTAGTTTAACACTGTTTTGATGGTTATGTTGTGTGGGTAGTTTAACATTGTTTTGATGGTTATGTTGTGTGGGTAGTTTAACATTGTTTTGATGGTTATGTTGTGTGGGTAGTTTAACATTGTTTTGATGGTTATGTTGTGTGGGGAGTTTAACATTGTTTTGATGGTTATGTTGTGTGGGTAGTTTAACATTGTTTTGATGGTTATGTTGTGTGGGTAGTTTAACATTGTTTTGATGGTTGTGTTGTGTGGGTAGTTTAACATTGTTTTGATGGTTGTGTTGTGTGGGTAGTTTAACATTGTTTTGATGGTTGTGTTGTGTGGGTAGTTTAACATTGTTTTGATGGTTGTGTTGTGTGGGTAGTTGTTGCTCTCTGGGATGTTGTCACACAGATATGTGCACACACACACACACACACACACACACACACACACACACACACACACACACACACACACACACACACACACACACACACACACACACACACACACACACACACACACACACACTGAGGGAGGATGACAAACGATCATATCTTGTGTTTGCGGGTCTTGAGAGAGAGATATATTTACTTGTCTTTTAACCACCTCATGTATCTTGTGATGAGGTTTGTTGCACCACGGTCCTCTCCTTTTCCAGTCCTCCTAATTAGCAGCATACAGTAAAACGTCACTTTAAAAGACTGATGTTTATGGCTGAGCTAGTGCCTCTCACAGGAAGAACTCTCTCTCTCTCGCACTCTCTCTCTCTGTTAATGAGCATGAGTTTGGTCATTTATTTTTGCATGTTTATAAGATTAGCTTTTTAAGTTTAGGCAAAATGATATTTTAAACCCTAAGCTCCGGCACGGGATGGATGCATCAAAACTGAATGACAGAATGGTATGAGAGAGCGAGTGACATGATGATGAAATGATTACGGTTTGGTTTCATGTTGTTATTTCATCTAAAAGCTTGTTGGCTTGTGGCCCTTTATACAGTTGTACTGAGTGGCGGATTCAGGATGCGCCTCAGAAACCATTGCCAAAACATCCCGGCTCTATCATTTGGCTGATGGCCCGAGTTTTTACAAGGCAGGCTGTGTGTTCCTAATCAAAACCAACTGGAGAAAGATACTGTGCATGGTGGTGGTGGTGGGGGGGGGGGGGGGGGGGGGGGGGGGTGAAGTCTGAATGGAAGAGGGGGAGATTGAGTGAAGAAAGAGTGGAGGATAAACAGACGAGTGCAGTCTGCTTTGAGTCAGCTGGGACGGAAGGACTGATGGAAGGAACTCTGGGGATGTGACTCAGCGTCCCTGCCAAAGGAGGAGCTGGGATGGGAAGGAGGAGGTGTTGATCCCATTGTGATCAAGATGGAAGCTGTCTTTGGACTTTCCCACTGTGCCCCGGTGTTTTTGCCTGACACCAGAAGGGCCATCCTATTGCCAGCTCGCCTTTTCCCCAGCAAAGCTATCGACAGTGATTGATTAGGATGTGTGAACCCTAAAAGTGTTCAAGGCCAGGAGGGATTTGGATCGACATCACAGAAAACCAGCATTCACTTTTCGGAATAGCATTGAGGATATATTCTGTTTACTCATAAATCAGACACGTTTGATGGATGGTTTACTTAGGGATGAGTAAAGAGACAAATTGCTACAAGTCTCAATTACAAAGTGATGTTTATCTTTCTTTTCCCCAGAACCACTCAGTTCAGTGTTGACACAGTGTTGTACCCCTGTTCGGTGTTGACACGGTGTTGTACCCCTGTTCGGTGTTGACACGGTGTTGTACCCCTGTTCGGTGTTGACACGGTGTTGTACCCCTGTTCGGTGTTGACACGGTGTTGTACCCCTGTTCAGTGTTGACACGGTGTTGTACCCCTGTTCAGTGTTGACACGGTGTTGTACCCCTGTTCAGTGTTGACACGGTGTTGTACCCCTGTTCAGTGTTGACACGGTGTTGTACCCCTGTTCAGTGTTGACACGGTGTTGTACCCCTGTTCAGTGTTGACACGGTGTTGTACCCCTGTTCAGTGTTGACACGGTGTTGTACCCCTGTTCAGTGTTGACACGGTGTTGTACCCCTGTTCAGTGTTGACACGGTGTTGTACCCCTGTTCAGTGTTGACACGGTGTTGTACCCCTGTTCAGTGTTGACACGGTGTTGTACCCCTGTTCAGTGTTGACACGGTGTTGTACCCCTGTTCAGTGTTGACACGGTGTTGTACCCCTGTTCAGTGTTGACACGGTGTTGTACCCCTGTTCAGTGTTGACACGGTGTTGTACCCCTGTTCAGTGTTGACACGGTGTTGTACCCCTGTTCAGTGTTGACACGGTGTTGTACCCCTGTTCAGTGTTGACACGGTGTTGTACCCCTGTTCAGTGTTGACACGGTGTTGTACCCCTGTTCAGTGTTGACACGGTGTTGTACCCCTGTTCAGTGTTGACACGGTGTTGTACCCCTGTTCAGTGTTGACACGGTGTTGTACCCCTGTTCAGTGTTGACACGGTGTTGTACCCCTGTTCAGTGTTGACACGGTGTTGTACCCCTGTTCAGTGTTGACACGGTGTTGTACCCCTGTTCAGTGTTGACACGGTGTTGTACCCCTGTTCAGTGTTGACACGGTGTTGTACTCCTGTTCAGTGTTGACACGGTGTTGTACCCCTGTTCAGTGTTGACACGGTGTTGTACCCCTGTTCAGTGTTGACACGGTGTTGTACCCCTGTTCAGTGTTGACACGGTGTTGTACCCCTGTTCAGTGTTGACACGGTGTTGTACCCCTGTTCAGTGTTGACACAGTGTTTAACCCCTGTTCAGTGTTGACACAGTGTTTAACCCCTGTTCAGTGTTGACACAGTGTTTAACCCCTGTTCAGTGTTGACACAGTGTTGTACCCCTGTTTAGTGTTGACACAGTGTTGTACCCCTGTTCAGTGTTTAACCCCTGTTCGGTGTTGACACAGTGTTGTACCCCTGTTCAGTGTTGACACAGTGTTTAACCCCTGTTCAGTGTTGACACACTGTTTAACCCCTGTTCAGTGTTGACACAGTGTTGTACCCCTGTTCAGTGTTTACACAGTGTTGTACCCCTGTTCAGTGTTTACACAGTGTTGTACCCCTGTTCAGTGTTGACACAGTGTTGTACCCCTGTTCAGTGTTGACACAGTGTTGTACCCCTGTTCAGTGTTGACACACTGTTTAACCCCTGTTCAGTGTTGACACAGTGTTGTACCCCTGTTCAGTGTTTAACCCCTGTTCGGTGTTGACACAGTGTTGTACCCCTGTTCAGTGTTGACACAGTGTTGTACCCCTGTTCAGTGTTGACACAGTGTTGTACCCCTGTTCAGTGTTGACACAGTGTTGTACCCCTGTTCAGTGTTGACACAGTGTTGTACCCCTGTTCAGTGTTGACACAGTGTTGTACCCCTGTTCAGTGTTGACACAGTGTTGTACCCCTGTTCAGTGTTGACACAGTGTTGTACCCCTGTTCAGTGTTGACACAGTGTTGTACCCCTGTTCAGTGTTGACACAGTGTTGTACCCCTGTTCAGTGTTGACACAGTGTTGTACCCCTGTTCAGTGTTGACACAGTGTTGTACCCCTGTTCAGTGTTGACACAGTGTTGTACCCCTGTTCAGTGTTGACACAGTGTTGTACCCCTGTTCAGTGTTGACACAGTGTTTAACCCCTGTTCAGTGTTGACACAGTGTTTAACCCCTGTTCAGTGTTGACACAGTGTTGTACCCCTGTTCAGTGTTGACACAGTGTTGTACCCCTGTTCAGTGTTGACACAGTGTTGTACCCCTGTTCAGTGTTGACACAGTGTTGTACCCCTGTTCAGTGTTGACACAGTGTTGTACCCCTGTTCAGTGTTGACACAGTGTTGTACCCCTGTTCAGTGTTGACACAGTGTTGTACCCCTGTTCAGTGTTGACACAGTGTTGTACCCCTGTTCAGTGTTGACACAGTGTTGTACCCCTGTTCAGTGTTGACACAGTGTTGTACCCCTGTTCAGTGTTGACACAGTGTTGTACCCCTGTTCAGTGTTGACACAGTGTTTTACCCCTGTTCAGTGTTGACACAGTGTTTTACCCCTGTTCAGTGTTGACACAGTGTTTAACCCCTGTTCAGTGTTGACACAGTGTTGTACCCCTGTTCAGTGTTGACACAGTGTTTAACCCCTGTTCAGTGTTGACACAGTGTTTAACCCCTGTTCAGTGTTGACACAGTGTTTAACCCCTGTTCAGTGTTGACACAGTGTTTAACCCCTGTTCAGTGTTGACACAGTGTTTAACCCCTGTTCAGTGTTGACACAGTGTTTAACCCCTGTTCAGTGTTGACACAGTGTTGTACCCCTGTTCAGTGTTGACACAGTGTTTAACCCCTGTTCAGTGTTGACACAGTGTTGTACCCCTGTTCAGTGTTGACACAGTGTTGAACCCCTGTTTAGTGTTGACACAGTGTTGTACCCCTGTTTAGTGTTGACACAGTGTTGTACCCCTGTTCAGTGTTGACACAGTGTTGTACCCCTGTTCAGTGTTGACACAGTGTTGTACCCCTGTTCAGTGTTGACACACTGTTTAACCCCTGTTCAGTGTTGACACAGTGTTGTACCCCTGTTCAGTGTTGACACAGTGTTGTACCCCTGTTCAGTGTTGACACAGTGTTGTACCCCTGTTCAGTGTTGACACAGTGTTGTACCCCTGTTCAGTGTTGACACAGTGTTGTACCCCTGTTCAGTGTTGACACAGTGTTGTACCCCTGTTCAGTGTTGACACAGTGTTGTACCCCTGTTCAGTGTTGACACAGTGTTGTACCCCTGTTCAGTGTTGACACAGTGTTGTACCCCTGTTCAGTGTTGACACAGTGTTGTACCCCTGTTCAGTGTTGACACAGTGTTTTACCCCTGTTCAGTGTTGACACAGTGTTTTACCCCTGTTCAGTGTTGACACAGTGTTTAACCCCTGTTCAGTGTTGACACAGTGTTGTACCCCTGTTCAGTGTTGACACAGTGTTTAACCCCTGTTCAGTGTTGACACAGTGTTTAACCCCTGTTCAGTGTTGACACAGTGTTTAACCCCTGTTCAGTGTTGACACAGTGTTTAACCCCTGTTCAGTGTTGACACAGTGTTTAACCCCTGTTCAGTGTTGACACAGTGTTTAACCCCTGTTCAGTGTTGACACAGTGTTGTACCCCTGTTCAGTGTTGACACAGTGTTTAACCCCTGTTCAGTGTTGACACAGTGTTGTACCCCTGTTCAGTGTTGACACAGTGTTGAACCCCTGTTTAGTGTTGACACAGTGTTGTACCCCTGTTTAGTGTTGACACAGTGTTGTACCCCTGTTCAGTGTTGACACAGTGTTGTACCCCTGTTCAGTGTTGACACAGTGTTGTACCCCTGTTCAGTGTTGACACACTGTTTAACCCCTGTTCAGTGTTGACACAGTGTTGTACCCCTGTTCAGTGTTTAACCCCTGTTCGGTGTTGACACAGTGTTGTACCCCTGTTCAGTGTTGACACAGTGTTGTACCCCTGTTCAGTGTTGACACAGTGTTTAACCCCTGTTCAGTGTTGACACAGTGTTGTACCCCTGTTCAGTGTTGACACAGTGTTGTACCCCTGTTCAGTGTTGACACAGTGTTGTACCCCTGTTCAGTGTTGACACAGTGTTGTACCCCTGTTCAGTGTTGACACAGTGTTGTACCCCTGTTCAGTGTTGACACAGTGTTGTACCCCTGTTCAGTGTTGACACAGTGTTGTACCCCTGTTCAGTGTTGACACAGTGTTGTACCCCTGTTCAGTGTTGACACAGTGTTGTACCCCTGTTCAGTGTTGACACAGTGTTTAACCCCTGTTCAGTGTTGACACAGTGTTTAACCCCTGTTCAGTGTTGACACAGTGTTTAACCCCTGTTCAGTGTTGACACAGTGTTTAACCCCTGTTCAGTGTTGACACAGTGTTGTACCCCTGTTCAGTGTTGACACAGTGTTGTACCCCTGTTCAGTGTTGACACAGTGTTGTACCCCTGTTCAGTGTTGACACAGTGTTGTACCCCTGTTCAGTGTTGACACAGTGTTGTACCCCTGTTCAGTGTTGACACAGTGTTGTACCCCTGTTCAGTGTTGACACAGTGTTGTACCCCTGTTCAGTGTTGACACAGTGTTGTACCCCTGTTCAGTGTTGACACAGTGTTGTACCCCTGTTCAGTGTTGACACAGTGTTGTACCCCTGTTCAGTGTTGACACAGTGTTGTACCCCTGTTCAGTGTTGACACAGTGTTTAACCCCTGTTCAGTGTTGACACAGTGTTTAACCCCTGTTCAGTGTTGACACAGTGTTTAACCCCTGTTCAGTGTTGACACAGTGTTTAACCCCTGTTCAGTGTTGACACAGTGTTTAACCCCTGTTCAGTGTTGACACAGTGTTTAACCCCTGTTCAGTGTTGACACAGTGTTGTACCCCTGTTCAGTGTTGACACAGGTTTGTACCCCTGTTCAGTGTTGACACAGTGTTGTACCCCTGTTCAGTGTTGACACAGTGTTGTACCCCTGTTCAGTGTTGACACAGTGTTGTACCCCTATTCAGTGTTGACACAGTGTTGTACCCCTGTTCAGTGTTGACACAGTGTTTTACCCCTGTTCAGTGTTGACACAGTGTTTTACCCCTGTTCAGTGTTGACACAGTGTTGTACCCCTGTTCAGTGTTGACACAGTGTTTTACCCCTGTTCAGTGTTGACACAGTGTTTAACCCCTGTTCAGTGTTGACACAGTGTTTAACCCCTGTTCAGTGTTGACACAGTGTTGTACCCCTGTTCAGTGTTGACAGTGTTGTACCCCTGTTCAGTGTTGACACAGTGTTTAACCCCTGTTCAGTGTTGACACAGTGTTTAACCCCTGTTCAGTGTTGACACAGTGTTTAAGCCCTGTTCAGTGTTGACACAGTGTTTAACCCCTGTTCAGTGTTGACACAGTGTTTAACCCCTGTTCAGTGTTGACACAGTGTTTAACCCCTGTTCAGTGTTGACACAGTGTTTAACCCCTGTTCAGTGTTGACACAGTGTTTAACCCCTTTTCAGTGTTGACACAGTGTTTAACCCCTGTTCAATGTTGACACAGTGTTGTACCCCTGTTCAGTGTTGACACAGTGTTGTACCCCTGTTCAGTGTTGACACAGTGTTGAACCCCTGTTTAGTGTTGACACAGTGTTGTACCCCTGTTCAGTGTTGACACAGTGTTGTACGCCTGTTCAGTGTTGACACAGTGTTGTACCCCTGTTCAGTGTTGACACAGTGTTGTACCCCTGTTCAGTGTTGACACAGTGTTGTACCCCTGTTCAGTGTTGACACAGTGTTTAACCCCTGTTCAGTGTTGACACAGTGTTGTACCCCTGTTCAGTGTTGACACAGTGTTGTACCCCTGTTCAGTGTTGACACAGTGTTGAACCCCTGTTTAGTGTTGACACAGTGTTGTACCCCTGTTTAGTGTTGACACAGTGTTGTACGCCTGTTTAGTGTTGACACAGTGTTGTACCCCTGTTTAGTGTTGACACAGTGTTGTACGCCTGTTCAGTGTTGACACAGTGTTGTAACCCTGTTCAGTGTTGACACAGTGTTGTACCCCTGTTCAGTGTTGACACAGTGTTGTACTCCTGTTCAGTGTTGACACAGTGTTGTACCCCTGTTCAGTGTTGACACAGTGTTGTACCCCTGTTCAGTGTTGACACAGTGTTGTACCCCTGTTCAGTGTTGACACACTGTTTAACCCCTGTTCAGTGTTGACACAGTGTTGTACCCCTGTTCAGTGTTTAACCCCTGTTCGGTGTTGACACAGTGTTGTACCCCTGTTCAGTGTTGACACAGTGTTGTACCCCTGTTCAGTGTTGACACAGTGTTGTACCCCTGTTCAGTGTTGACACAGTGTTGTACCCCTGTTCAGTGTTGACACAGTGTTGTACCCCTGTTCAGTGTTGACACAGTGTTGTACCCCTGTTCAGTGTTGACACAGTGTTGTACCCCTGTTCAGTGTTGACACAGTGTTGTACCCCTGTTCAGTGTTGACACAGTGTTGTACCCCTGTTCAGTGTTGACACAGTGTTGTACCCCTGTTCAGTGTTGACACACTGTTTAACCCCTGTTCAGTGTTGACACAGTGTTGTACCCCTGTTCAGTGTTGACACAGTGTTGTACCCCTGTTCAGTGTTGACACAGTGTTGTACTCCTGTTCAGTGTTGACACAGTGTTGTACCCCTGTTCAGTGTTGACACAGTGTTGTACCCCTGTTCAGTGTTGACACACTGTTTAACCCCTGTTCAGTGTTGACACAGTGTTGAACCCCTGTTTAGTGTTGACACAGTGTTGTACGCCTGTTTAGTGTTGACACAGTGTTGTACCCCTGTTTAGTGTTGACACAGTGTTGTACGCCTGTTCAGTGTTGACACAGTGTTGTAACCCTGTTCAGTGTTGACACAGTGTTGTACCCCTGTTCAGTGTTGACACAGTGTTGTACCCCTGTTCAGTGTTGACACAGTGTTGTACCCCTGTTCAGTGTTGACACAGTGTTTAACCCCTGTTCAGTGTTGACACAGTGTTGTACCCCTGTTCAGTGTTGACACAGTGTTGAACCCCTGTTCAGTGTTGACACAGTGTTGTACCCCTGTTCAGTGTTGACACAGTGTTGTACCCCTGTTCAGTGTTGACACAGTGTTTAACCCCTGTTCAGTGTTGACACAGTGTTGTACCCCTGTTCAGTGTTGACACGGTGTTGTACCCCTGTTCAGTGTTGACACGGTGTTGTACCCCTGTTCAGTGTTGACACAGTGTTGTACCCCTGTTCAGTGTTGACACAGTGTTGTACCCCTGTTCAGTGTTGACACAGTGTTGTACCCCTGTTCTGGGAGTGTTTATACTTGAGTTTTTTCACTGAACTTTGGTTGTTCAGGGACTCTACCATAGTCTACTGATCTTTGGTGGAGTATTGAAAACAGACCAGGAAAGCTGCCAAACACTGAAAGTTTGAGGTGCGCTTGATTCAGCTTAGTGTTGACTCTTTCATTAGTTCCATTGTAGGGTAACGGCATACTAAATCAAAGCTCAAGTATTTTACATATTTGAACCAGAATTCAAAAGGCACTCGCACATCTGAGTAATCTTTTTTGCAGTTGAACAAGAACAGTTGAACAAGATGAAGGAAAAAGGAAACTGCACACTGCTCTTGATAGTTTCACTGATCTTTAAAAAGTTTACGTATCGGCCTCGCGGCCTTCGTCAGAGCACCCTTATGTAGACCATATTTGACCCAGGCCTGATTGACACGTTTCACTGTTGAATTGAGCATACGCTCTTCAAGCGGTTGCCCTTTCTTTGTTGATTGAGTAATGTCATGTGTGCCATGATTGTTCCCCTTTAAAAGACGAGCCACTCGATGGCACCAATGTTGTCCTTTAATGCCAAAGGAATGGTACAATCCAACTGAGGCCCATCACTTGCTTGACATAAATCTCATATCTTGTATTTTTTAGCCTTTTGTTCATGGCAAGGTCACACAAATCAGTGTCAAACATGAGACAGCAGGTGAGATCAAAACTCCCTCTGAAACGTAACACACATGCTGTCATGACAGCCATGTCTCCTGTTCCAATCTCCCAGAAAAATACTACCCACTCAGATTTAAAGGGGGGAAAACACATCTCAAGGAACTGTGAAAAATGACTTCATCCTTGAATATAGAGGGCCACCGCAGCAAATCATCTTGCAAATGGGGGAAGATGGAAAATCATATCTCCAGCTTTCGATGGTATCATTACCTTCGCATACATGCGCCGCATGTAAATATGCACTAGGCTTGGGCATACAGAATAACCACTGGCCTGTGCTTCAAGGCTAAGGCCGGGATTCAACCCTGCAGATGTCATCTCAGTTAGAAATTACCTTTAAATGCCAAGCGTGCTATAATGTTGATCTAGCGCGGATCGGAATGAATCCCGGCCTAAGTCAAGGTTTCCTGCCAGACTTTAAATCATTACATTCCCATGCTACCGCCGGCGCGTTACAGCCCTAATATCCACCAAACGAATCCCTCCACACCTATATATCCGTCTCATAATCTCCGCAAAGCATTTATAAAACCAGGATAAATCTATTTCATCTGCCATCCCAGCGGTTGACACCGGCAACAGACGGTGTTATTCAGTTGTTGTGTGGGAACGAGGTGGTAGTCAGTACAATTTCTGGGTGGGTATCCGTGGTTGGCGCAGGTTGCCCCCGGAGACGGGAGTTAATGGCGTGGCGTGACAATAATACAGCCCAGAGTGAGTTCTCGGCGGGGAGACGCCACAGACAGAGAGGAGGTTTCAGGCCTCACCATGCAGTGAGCTAGGCCCACTCCTCATGTGTAGGTATAATGGTGTAGCGATAGAGATGGTGATATGGTACTGTTAGAGTTTGCTTAATTGTTTAACCATAAAGGTATTATGTTGAACACTTAGGGTCAATTATTACTGTTTATCACTCTTCATTGACAGTATATTAATAACAGGACAAAAGAAAATCACGGGCATTAATATGGAGTTGGTCCCCCCTTTGCTGCTGTAACAGCCTCCACTCTTCTGTGAAGGCTTTCCACTAAATGTTGGACCATTGCTGTGAGGTGAGGTCAGGCAATGATGTTGGGGGGGTTAGGCCTGGCTCGCAGTCGGCATTCCAATTCATCCCAAAGGTGTTCAATGGGGTTGAGGTCAGGGCTCTTTGCAGGCCAGTCAAGTTCTTCCACACCGATCTCGACAAACCATTTCTGTATGGACCTCGCTCTGTGCACGGTGGATTATCATGCTGAAACAGGAAAGGGCCTTCCCCAAACTGTTGCTACAAAGTCGTAAGCACCGAATCATCTCAAATGTCATTGAATGATGTAGCGTTAATATTTTCCTTCACTGTAATTAAGGGGCCTATCCTGAACCATGAAAAACAGCCCCAGAACATTAATCCTCCGCCACCAAACTAGTTGACACTATGCATTCGGCCAGGTAGCGTTCTCCTGGCATCCGCCAAATCCAGATGAATCCGTCGGACTGCCAGATGGTGAAGTGTGAATCATCACTAGAGAACGCGTTTCCACTGCTCCAGAGTCCAATGGTGGCGAGCTTTACACCACTCTAGCCGACGCTTTGCATTGCGCATTGTGATCTTAGGCTTGTGTGCAGTTCTTGTGATGGCGTTGCTTCCTGAGGCAGTTTGGAACTCGGTAGTGAGTGTTGCAACCGAGGACAGGCAATGTTTATGTGCTACGCGCTTCAGCGGCCCGGTTCTGTGAGCTTGTGTGGCCTACCACTTTGCAGCTAAGCCGTTGTGGCAATGTTTGTCTATGGAGATTGCATGGCTGTGTGCTCAATTTTAGAGTCTGAAATAGCCGAATCCACTAATTTAAAGGGGTGTCCACATACTGTTGTGTGTTCGTCCTGTTTCACACGTGTACAAGTCTGTATTAATTGTGTGTGTGTTTTTTTTTGTTGCCTTGCTCAAGGGGTACAGACAGATTTTTCACCTTGTCTGCTCGGGGATTCAAACAAGCATCCTTTCGGTCACTGGCCCAATGCTTTGACCGCAGGGCGGCAGGTAGCCTAGTGGTTAGAGCGTTGGACTAGGAACCGCGAGGTTGCAAGATCTAATTCTCGAGCTGACAAGGTAAAAATCTGTAGTTCTGCTCCTGAACAAGGCAGTTAACCCACCGTTCCTTGGCCGTCATTGAAAACAAGAATTTGTTCTTAACTGACTTGCCTAGTTAAATAAAGGTCAAATAAATGTGTAATTACAGCCATCACTGCATTCTCTTCCCATCTTATGTCATGTATTTTATTAAATTACAAATCCACCAGGACATTGAATGCAAAAAAAACTGTTTTATAACCCTGACCAACAGTGCTTGGCTAGCTAGCTTGGTCCCTCAACCCATGTGGTTAGTGAATGACCCATACTCTATCATACTGGCCCTCCTACTGAGAAACAGGTACAAATCAGTTTAGAACTAAACATAGAATCACTTTGATGTGGGGTTTTCTCTCAGAGACACAGAAAGCACTTGTAGGTATTCATGCAACACCAATGATGAATACTTGCAAAAAAAATGGCTAATTAAATGAAAACCTAACTTTAATTCATTATTTAAAGCTATCAAAGCACTGTTAATGCTTGCTAATGTTGTTACAAGGCTAGAAAATTACAAAATGACAAAGATCTCAAATGTAACGTCATAATGGGCACTTTTAATGCTCAACATTTCTTTCCAAACCACATGAAGTCAGACCACGTCCGTCACAGTTAGGCTGTGTCTGAAATAGCACCCTATGCCCTATAGTGCATCAATTTGGACCAGGGCCCACAAAGTCAAAAGTAGTGCACTATATAGTGAATAGGGGCCAACATAGGGTTCAAAAAGTCAAAAGTAGTGCACTATATAGGGAATAGGGGCCAAAAAGTAAAAAGTAGTGCACTATATAGGGAATAGGGTGCCATTTGGGATACATTTATAACCAACTGGTAATGCTCCTTTTTCTCCAGACCTCACACAGCATCCTCAATGCCCAAACATGAATCTCCTCTCCATCAATAAGTGATCAGTCCCAGTTTGCTCTGTGACACCGGGCCATTGGCATTCTGGTCAGACGGTGGTGCTGTGAAAAGATGTCTACCCACTGTATTATTCAACACTGGTGTTTGGCAGCTGTGTGAGGCAGGAGACGAGCTGATAATATGTCTGATTACCGCTTGTTGTGCTTTTATCCATTATTTAGATCTCCCCAAATCAGGTTTGAAGTCGGTGTGGGAGAGCTTCTGGTGAGGAGAAAGAGATGGAGACTGAGCTAGACGGAGAGAGAGACAGAGAGGCGGAGAGCGAGGCAGAGAGCGAGACAGAGAGCGAGGCTGTAACGGCTGTTCCTCTGACTAGGAGGAGCAGTAAGGATCGGAGGACCAATGCGCAGCGTGGTACGTGTTCATGCTCTTTATTAAAACAATCGAACACTGAAACAAAACAATAAACGACACGTGAAATAACCAACCGAAACAGTTCCGTGTGGAACACACAGACACAGAAAATAAACACCCACGAAACACAGGTGGAAAAAGGCTACCTAAGTATGATTCTCAATCAGACACAACTAACGACACCTGCCTCTGATTGAGAACCATACCAGGCCAAACGTAAAACAAAACATAGAAAAACAAACATAGACAACCCACCCAACTCACGCCCTGACCATACTAAAACAAAGAAATAACAAAAGAACTAGGGTCAGAACGTGACAGAGGCAGAGAGCGAGGCAGAGAGCGAGGCAGAGAGTGAGGCAGGGAGCGAGACAGGGAGCGAGACAGAGAGCGAGGCAGAGAGCGAGAGAGACATGGTTCTTCTCTCTCGTACACTTTTCCAATAACTCCATCTTTAGGACGAGGAACGAAGGAAGACAGGAGCGAAAGAGAGAGGATGTCTAGGAGACATCCACATTGTGTGGCACGTCACTACCATCCCAACACTTACAGAAGCACATGATGAATATGACAGCAACCCCTAGGACACAAGCGTGAGGGAAACATCTATTCACATGGAAAACACATTTGTTTCCACGCTGTCGTCCTCATTCTGTCCCAACTGCCTCTGTTCATTCACTACACCCCCGCAACCATTTCACCGCGTGCCTCTTAGAAAAACAATGTTGTAATTGATCGCAGCCAGGACAGAAAGCAAACAGAGAGAGTTTGAATGGAGGGAAGAAAACACATGGTCATTACGAGCACATAAGCCTCATGCCTGAGTGCACTCTCAGCAGCAATGCTATAGGAGCTTCCCTGACAGGCTAATTCAATGCTAACCGGGAAATAAATGTTAGCGCGAATCACAATGACGTTATTGAGGATGGCAAGGGGAGCCGAGTAAAGGAATCTCTGGTATGTTCATCACAGAGCAGTGATTCCCTGTGTCATTGATACACTCCCTAGTCTCGTTAGCATGCACTAACAGAGTAACCTGAAGTGATGCGCTGCCATCCACACACCCACCCCTACTCTGTTAAGCCTGTCCAATTACCATACATGTAGGTTGGCATATAGCTGTACACACACAGACACACATACAGTACACACCAGTGGAGGCTGCTGAGGGGAGGAGGGCTCATAATAATGGCTGGAATGGAGTGAATGGAATGGTGTTTCATGTGGTTGATGCCATTCCATGGACTACATTCCAGACGTTATGAGCTGTCCTCCCCTCAGCAGCCTCCGTGTTTCTGCTATTTAATTACCGACATTTTGGCAGGCTATTTGTTAGTCAGCTTGTCTATAATTAGATACAATGACAAAAGAGAAGCTCTGTTTTCTTGAGAAGACTAAATTAACTCTTGCTCACCAGAATAACGTAATAAATCGATATGATGAATGCTTCAATGTAGTTGACATCAATAAAGGTCTCTGTCATCTCCGCTTATCCACCCCCCCCCCCCCCCAAAAAAAAAATGGGTAAGGTTGTCCGTGCAAAATGTCCAGATGACATCAGTTGGACCGGTTGTAAGGAAATAAAAGCTGAGGACCCAACATGTTTCTGATAAGATTTCAGTTGGGCTTGGATGCATCGCCTATTTTATGTGGTTTCAATCATATCAGCTGATAAAGACAGCACCTCTACAGACGGCCCCTAGCTGCATACACATTCTCTCAAGATGCTGAAATAAATCCATCATATTTCTTCTGTTCCAGTCTCAGAATTTTGCCTACATTTGGTGTATCATTTTACTGCAAGAAATGCTCCATTGTGCAGGCTCTAACATTAAAGCTATGTGAGAGGTTATAGACCTACAGTCATGTCTCCATATTTCAATTTCCAGTTAACCCATCTGAACAGTAGGCAACAGTACCCTTGACGTGTCACAGGCCTATTCCCTGTCTTATGACTGTCAAATGTGTATAAATGTGTACAGCGCCTCACAATCAGAACAGGGCAGCACGGCTGGCCCTTGGATGTACACAGAGAGCTAACATTAATAATATGCATGTCAATTTCTTCTGGCGCAATGTGGAGGAGAGATTGACTTCATCACTACTTGTAAACTCAGCAAAAAGAGAAACATCCCTTGTTCAGGACCCTGTCTTTCAAAGATAATTTGTAAAAATCCAATTAACTTCAAAGATCTTCATTGTAAAGGGTTTAAACACTGTTTCCCATGCTTGTTCAATGAACCATAAACAATTAATGAACATGCACCCGTGGAACGGTCGTTAAGACACTAACAGCTTACAGACGGTAGGCAATTAAGGTCACAGTTATGAAAACGTAGAACACTAAAGAGGCCTTTCTACTGACTCTGAAAAACACCAAAGAAAGATGCCCAGGAGCCCTGCTCATCTGCGTTAAGCATGCTGCAAGGAGGCATGAGGACTGCAGATGTGGCCAGGGCAATACATTGCAATGTCAGTACTGTGAGATGCCTAAGACAGTGCTACAGGGAGACAGGACGGACAGCTGATCATCCTCGCAGTGCCAGACCATGTGTAACAACACCTGCACAGGATCGGTACGTCCGAACATCACACCTGCGGGACAGGTACAGGATGGCAACAACAACTGCTCGAGTTACACCAGGAATGCACAATCCCTCCATCAGTGCTCATACTGTCCGCAATAGGCTGAGAGAGTCTGGACTGAGGGCTTGTAGGCCTGTTGTAAGTCAGGTCCTCACCAGACATCACCGGCAACAACGTCGCCTATGGGCACAAACTCACCGTCGCTGGACCAGACAGGACTGGCAAAAAGTGCTCTTCACTGACGAGTCATGGTTTGTCTCCCCAGGGGTGATGGTCAGATTTACGTTTGTCGTAGAAGGAATGAGCGTTACACCGAGGCCTGTACTCTGGAGCGGGATCGATTTGGAGGTGGAGGGTCCGTCATGGTCTGGGGCGGTGTGTCACAGAATCATCGGACTGAGCTTGTTGTCAATGCACGCAATCTCAGCGCTGTGTGTTACAGGGAAGACATCCTCCTTCCTCATGTGGTACCCTTCCTGCAGGCTCATCCTGACATGATCCTCCAGCATGACAATGCCACCAGCCATACTGCTCAATCTGTGCGTGATTTCCTGCAAGACAAGATTTCCTGGCCATGGCCAGCGAAGAGCCCGGATCTCAATCCCCTGTTGGATTGGAGGGTGAGGGCTAGGGCCATTCCCCCCAGAAATGTCTGGGAACTTGCTGGTGCCTTGGTGGAAGAGTGGGGTAACATCTCACAGCAAAAACTGGCAAATATGGTGCAGTCCATGAGGAGGAGATGCACTGCAGTACTTAATGCAGCTGGTGGCCACACCAGATACTGACTGTTACTTTTGATTTTTACCCCCCTTAGTTCAGGGACACATTATTCAATTTCTGTTAGTCACGTGTCTGTGGAACTTGTTCAGGTTATGTCTCAGTTGTTGAATCTTGTTATGTTCATACAAATATTTACACATGTTAAGTTTGCTGGGAAATAAACGCAGTTGACAGTGAGAGGACGTTTCCTTTTTTGTTGAGTATTTGTGAGCGGTATTGACATGTTGAATGCACCCAGCTGTCTGTTTAAACTACTGGCACACAGCTCGGACACCCATGCATACAAGACACGCCAAGCCACAAGACATGCCACCAGAGGTCTCTTCACAGTCCCCAAGTTCAGAACAGACTATTTGAGGCACACAGTACTACATAGAGCCATGACTACATGGAACTCTATTCCACATCAAGTAACATCATGCACCTTATGGAACAGCGGGGACTGTGAAGCAACACAGACACACACCATTACATACCCAAACTATACACACGTACACATGGATTTTGTGTTGTAGATATGTGATAGTTCCGTATTCTACTGAGGGCACACATTTAATGTGTTGTGAAAGCTGTTGTGAATGTATTGTAATGTTTTTTAAATTGTATAACTGCCTTAATTTTGCTAGACCCAGGAAGAGTAGCTGCTGCATTTGCAACAGCTAATGGGATATTCTTAATAAATACAAATACAAATGATGGCACATAACGTGGCTGCCAGCATCCTGTTTTACCACCAAATCTTTCCCGAAAATTACTTTTCTGGTTTTCCCTTCTCTTTATTTTCAACTCTCCATTTCACTGTTTTTCTCTTATTGAATTAAACTCTGCCCGTTAGCATGTATGGTGCCCGTAGGTCTACGGTTAGGCCCTAAAGCTTTGGCTCATGTACTGATGACAGATAGCCTTCAAAACAATGACAGAATAACCTCCATATACCCTATAGATAGAAATTGCACAAGAACGATACATTTATGGATATATGGCATTGTTTTCTCTTTATGTAACCCATCTGCCACCCACCCTTCAATATTTCATGACCCTAAACCCACCCGCACATATAACCACAGGCACTGAGTCAACCCGCGCATCATTAACACAAGCACACTTGATTAGATCATTTTCTGAACAGTCAGATGACAGACGCTCAGATCCCACCCACCCCAAGAGGAGAGATGAAGAAAGGAAGGAGAGGAGAGGAGAAGTAAAGCACAGGAGAGAGAGCAGGAGGAGGAGAGATCATCAGAAATGGGTGGATGATAGAGAGGGAGGAAGAACGGGAGGAAGCAGAGAAAGGGAAAAGGAAGTAAAGAAAAAAAGGAGATGGATGTGAAGATGGAAGAAGACAGGAACATTTTGGATAAAGACGAAATAAATGAAAATTAGGAGAACATTGAGGTAGATGGACCACACGAGGGACGAAGGAGAACATTGAGGGAGAAGGACAACACGAGAGAAGAAGGAGAACATCGAGGGAGAAGGACAACACAAGAGAAGAAGGAGAACATTGAGGTAGAAGGACAACACGAGAGAAGAAGGAGAACATTGAGGTAGAAGGACAACACGAGAGAAGAAGGAGAACATCGAGGGAGAAGGACAACACGAGAGATGAAGGAGAACATCGAGGGAGAAGGACAACACGAGAGATGAAGGAGAACATTGAGGTAGAAGGACAACACGAGAGAAGAGGAGAACATTGAGGTAGAAGGACAACACGAGAGAAGAGGAGAACATTGAGGGAGAAGGACAACACGAGAGATGAAGGAGAACATTGAGGTAGAAGGACAACACGAGAGAAGAGGAGAACATTGAGGGAGAAGAACAACACGAGAGAAGAAGGAGAACATTGAGGTAGAAGAACAACACGAGAGAAGAAGGAGAACATTGAGGTAGAAGGACAACACGAGAGAAGAAGGAGAACATTGAGGTAGAAGGACAACACGAGAGAAGAGGAGAACATTGAGGGAGAAGGACAACACGAGAGAAAGGAGAAGATTGAGGTAGAAGGACAACACGAGAGAAGAAGGAGAACATTGAGGGAGAAGGACAACCCGAGAGAAAGGAGAACATTGAGGTAGAAGAACAACCCGAGAGAAGAAGGAGAACATTGAGGGAGAAGGACAACACGAGAGAAAGGACAACATTGAGGTAGAAGGACAACACGAGAGAAAGGAGAACATTGAGGGAGAAGGACAACACGAGAGAAGAAGGAGAACATTGAGGGAGAAGGACAACAAGAGAGATGAAGGAGAACATTGAGGGAGAAGGACAACATGAGAGAAAGGAGAACAATGAGGGAGGAAACCAGAACGAGAGAAAAAAGGGATGGCATGAGATCAACCTCAGGAGGCTGAAGAAATTCGGCATGTTCCCTAAGAACCTCACAAGCTTCTAGAGATACATCGAGAGCATTCTGACAGGCTGCATCACTGCCTAAGAGGGCAACTGCAGGGCTCTCCAGAGGGATGGTGCGGTAAGCCCAACGCATTACTGGGGGCACACTGCTTGCCCTCCAGGACATTTACAGCACCCGGTGTCACAGGAAGGTCAAGAAGATGTGCAATAAGGCCTGCTGAGTGGCACAGTGGTCTAAGCCACTGCATCGCTGTGCCACTAGAGATCCTGGTTCGAGTCCAGACTCTGTCGCAGCCGGCTGTGATCAGGAGACCCATGGGGCGGCACACAATTGGCCCAGCATCGTCCGGTTCGGGGAGTGTTTGGCTGGCCGGGATGTCCTTGCCCCATCGCACTCTAACAACTCCTGTGGCGGGCCAGGCACATGCATGCTGACACGGTTGCCAGGTGTACGGTGTTTCCTTTGACACATTGTTGCGACTGGCATCGGGGTTAAGCAGGTGTTGTGTCAAGAAGCAGTGCGGCTGGGCTGGGTTATGTTTCTGAGGACGCACGGCTCTCGACCTTCGCCTCTCCCGAGTCCGTACAGGAGATGCAGCGATGGGACAAGACTGTAACTACCAATTGGATATCATGAAAAAGGGGTTAAAAAAAAAGATGCACAACAAGAAAGACAAGCAATATAGTGTCGTCAGCTGCATATTCATTAGCCGTGGTATTTCTACAGAGGTGACAAAGTAGAGCAGGTGAGGACACATGGGGAAAAGTGATCTATTTTACAAGACTCACACCAGGGGTGTAATCATTAGTCGAATCACTTGCAAAACTCATGTTTTGCAATAGAAACTCTTGTTTTCATTGGACAAATTCTGGTAGGTCCCTCCCCGTTTCGTTTGCTTCTGTTTGATCCTAGTGAATATACCCCTGGAGTGTATTCATCAAAGACGCTGCATGGTCAGTCTGAGGTCTGAATTGGCCGTGCAGCATTTAGTGATGAGGCCTGTGCAGAAGTCAGGGCTCTCATACTTATTGTGCTTCACAGAGCTGTTGTGAAGGAAGTTGTCAAGGAAGTTAACTTGTGTTTATACAGGAACTCATGCCCCCACCTTCCGGCAGCGCAGAGCAATATGGAGCCCTCCGATTGTTACAACATTTGAGAGGCACACAGCGATGCAGTATGGAGCTCAATTTGCCTGCCTCCGGAGGCTACGCACTTGCATCACACCATCCATACGGTGCCTCCGACCACATCTTCGGATCAAGCATAAATTGTCTCTTACTCGGATTCTGTTGCAAAACGTTTCGCCTGTTACTCCAAACACTCAACATAACATAAAGCTGTTTGGTTCTTAAATGGAAGTCGTAGTTCACTTTAGAACCATACAATTAAAATGGAGTCAAGTTTTTGGGGTTCCTTCCAATTTCTTCCAGACGCTTATTTTTTTTTAAAGAGAGAAATTACTGAATTACAGCTTCTGTTTGAGAACAAAACGGAACTCAACAGTGTTTAGAGTAAACGGCAACAGACAACCTTTGCAACGGACTGTGGAATACACCCCAGCTAGTATAACCCATGTGGTTTTCCAGAGACCAGGTGCCAGTGTTAACCTCTCTAGGGTACGTGAGACGGTAGCGTCCCACCTCTTCAACAGCCAGTGAAACTGCAGGGCGCAGAATTCCTCAAACATACATGTATTTTACACCATTTTAAAGATACACTTGTTGTAAATCCAGCCACAGTGTCCGATTTCAAAAAGACTTTACGACGAAAGCAAACCAAACGATTATGTTAGGTGAGTGCTTATTCACAGAATAACACAGCCATTTTTCCAGCCAAAGAGAGGATTCACAAAAAGCAGAAATATAGATAAAATTAATCACTAACCTTTGATGATCTTCATCAGATGACACTCATAGGACTTCATGTTACACAATACATGTATGTTTTGTTCGGTAAAGTTCATATTTATATCCCAAAATCTGAGTTTACATTGGCGCCTTACGTTCAGAAGTCACAAAACATCCTTTGATTTTGCAGAGAGCCACAACAATTTACAGGAATACTCATTATAAATGTTGATGAAAATACAAGTGTTATGCATGGAATTTTAGATGCACTTCTCCTTAATGCAATCAGATTTCAAAAAAGCTTTACGAAAAAAGCAAACCATGCAATAATCTGAGTCGGCGCTCAGAGCCCAATCAAGACACAAATATAGCCGCCATATTATGCAGTCAACAGAAGTCAGAAGTAACATTATAAACATTCACTTACCCAGGAATCCCAGTTCCACAATAAATGTTTTTTTGTTTGATAATGTCCACCATTTATGTCCAAATTCCTCTTTGTTGTTCTAGCGTTCAGTACACTTTCCAAACGCGCGGGCAGGTCCAGCGGAAAGTACGGACGAAAAGTTAAAAAAGTTATATTACAGTCCGTAAAAACATGACTGTCATGCCCTGGCCTTAGTATTCTTTGTTTTCTTTATTATTTTAGTTAGGTCAGGGTGTGACATGGGGAATGTTTGTGTTTTGTTGGTTTTGGGTGTTTCTATGGTAAAGGGGTTGTTGGGTGTAGTAGATGGGTTTGTGTTGAGTACATGTGTCTAGCGTTGTCTATGTGATACGTTTGTAGCCAGTGTGTGCACATCGTTGTTTAGCTTCACGATCGTTTTCTTGTTTTGTTTAGTGTTTGAGTGTTTTTGTTTCGTTTGCCTTCTTCGTCAAATAAAAAGGAGATGGCTTATTTTCCTAAAGCTGCGTTTTGGTCCGTCAATCCACCACACGATCGTGACAATGACAAACGAAGTATTGAATCCATCTTTAGGATGTTTTTAGCATAATTCTTCAATAATGTTCCAACCGGAGTATTCCTGTGTCTTCAGAAGAGCGATGGAACAGAGCTCGCTCTCATGTGAACGCGCATGGTCAGAGCATGGTCACCTCATGGCAGACCTGACTCATTCCTCTCTCCTTCGGCCCCAGTAAACAGTAGAGGCATCAGACAAGGTTCTAACGACTGTTGACATCTAGTGGAAGCCTTAGGAAGTGCAACATTACCAATATCCCACTGTATCTTCAAAAGGAGCTGAGTTGAAAATCGACCAACCTCAGGTTTCCCACTTCCTGGTTGGATTTTATCTCAGGTTTTTGCCTGCCTGATGAGTTCTGTTATACTCACAGACATCATTCAAACAGTGTTAGAAACTTCAGAGTGTTTTCTATCCAAATCTACTAATAATATGCATATTCTAGCTTTTATTGCTTTGTAGCAGGCTGTTTACTCTGGGCATGCTTTTCATCCAGACGTGAAAATACTGCCCCCTACCCCAAAGAAGTTAAAGTGTGTTGTTCCTCCACTAGGGGACAGTCACAAACACATGTGAAAGTGTGTTTGTAGCTATGCCAAAGATGATCTACTGTATTATATTGACAAGATAGCCAAGTGACCGCTCTAACAATGGAAATACATGTCCTCAATGATTGAAGGAAGGCGAGATCAGGTGGGATCATTCTAGCCAATGAGGGCAGATATGCGTGTGAACAACAGGCACAACTAAGTCGTTTTGCTCAGTTGCCGGAATGCGATGTGCACCCACTGATATCAGTACATTTGTAACAGCCTAAACATTACGGAAACTTCTATTAGATCAAATAAGCCTCACGTAATTTGACATTCATAGACCTCCATAAAAAAGGGCTTATCTCATGCAGACAGATTTTGGGCGGAGTAAATCCTCTCACTCTTCTGCTCTGGCTATGCTCTGCAAACTGACTGATAATACAAAAGCCCTCTGATGTTCTCCAGATGAAGAAGTACATGTTTCTGTCTGTCTGTCCCAAGCTGAGACAAAGCAGTACGGTTGGAATCTCACATTTTACAGGTGTTATTTCAGTCTACAGTGATCTATATCAGGGTTTCTCAAACTTGGTCCTGGGGCCCCCCCTGGGTGCACATTTTGTATTTTGCCCTAGTACCACACAGCTGATTCAAATAATCAAAGCTTGATAATGAGTTTGTTATTTGAATCAGCTGTTTAGTGCTAGGGCAGAAACCAAAACATGCACCCGTGGGGGGGGGGGGGGGGGGGGCAGGACTGAGTTCGGATAAACCCTGATCTATCTTCACAAACAATGTTGAATTTGTCAGTGAATGATGCAGGTTGAAAATGTACAGGAAAAGTACAAAATACTAGAGGTTACAATTATAAAACTAGAGAAATGTCAAATATATAGTTTAAACCTGCTTCTAACCTTCAAGTTTCAAGTGCCAAGCCTTGCTTTACTGCCGCCTTAACACAAATAGTTACCGGCCTGTTTTAAATGACAAGTTAATGAGGGGGATCATAAGTGTTGTCCACCTCACCCTCCTAAACAGTTTGGGGTACATTTTCTAGAAAAGTTGTACATTCTGACCCAGTTTGTATACTAGAGACCAGCCTAGAGGTACTGTAGCCCTTCATCATTACACAGAAGAGTCATTGAAGGAAGGCGTCTTCTGTAGGGGGGAGTTTTGTTAGGAGCCCCGGCATTTATCTGAACCTTAACACGCATCTCTTGCGGTACGGTTTTGGAAGCATAAGGACCACTTCAGCGATGAAAAAAAACATGTTAAATTGATACACACCTTTATAGGGTTAATGTTCCCACACTGCCATATCTCCATGTCACAGTGCTTGTTTGCGGAAGAATGAGGCGACCACCTGTACCTATTGGCTATCTAGCGTGCTCTGAACACCTGTGTGTAAGCGTAACTGGGGAGGAAGTGTAGTTGGTCAAGTGGAGGGCTAACTCTGGCCAAAATCTGTCCACGTTAAGCAGATCATTCATATTAAGCAGGTGAGGAGTTTTTATATGGGGGGCAATGAGTGTCGAATTTAGTGAGGACAGAATGTATTGCTATTTTAATACGTGAGGTTTATTTGATCAAATGGTGTACTGATATAAGTGTGATGCACGTGACAACCCGGTAACTTTGAGAGAAAAACTCCATAAAGGAGTTGTCCCTGTTTTGAAATTTGAGATGGTCTATACGTATTTATGAGGCTAGCATGAGGCTAGCATGTTGACGATGAGGCTAGCACTGTTCTGCTCTGTGGACATGAAATCACAATGTTAGGGACACAAGCATCTCGTCATTATATCCAGTATCTCTGACACAGTGTATTGACCTGTGTAAACCTCCTACAGTAAGTGTATACATTTTTTTTTTAAGATAATTTTTTGCTGTTTGAAAGATAATGGTCATACCAGCATATGTTTTGAACCCCGTTTCTAAGGTTAAAACACAGCGTCGGGACTGTAGTTTACACAGACCCAGCCTTGGGCGAAGCTAACCGCTGAAAAGACTACGGAGAGAAGTGTTTCCAGAGATAACTTGGGTCAAACAACAAGAAGTACCTGTACTTGTAGCCCAAGATGTACTCTTGAAGAGCCTACTGTTACTCCATTAGGTCCTTATATTTTCAGAGGTAGACTGGCTCTGGCAGCCAAAACAACCAAATACTCTAAAATACTTGAAACATCTACAAATACTCTATTATAAACATAAAGCCCTCTACTTTCATATCAAATCAAAATCATTTCACCAATGGAAAATACACACTTACTGTACACTGTTTTAACTGTTTAACAGCAGCAGCTGACAGTATTTTCCAGTACCATTTGTGCCGGCCTTCTTCTGTTACACACAGGTGTTCGGAGACAGATATAGCAATCAGCACAGGTGGTCCCTCTGTTTCCTGTCTGTCTTCCGTAAAAACGAGCTGTAACATGGAGAAATGGCCACGTGGGAACAGTAACCCTAAGCCTACTGTCTATAAACAGACTAGGCGCAGGTTCTGTCTGAGTTGTATGCAGGGAAGGGGTTGTTTGTACACTAGGAACCCGTCTAGAATATTACCAAGTACAGGTGCTCTCCTGTGTTTTGGCCCAGGTCTGAGTTGTATGCAGGGAAGGGGTTGTTTGCATACAGCAGGACCTACTGTGGTTGTATCTATGAAGGGTGCTTTCCTATCGTTTCTGTCAGTGTTATTTCTCCTTATTGGAATCCTCCTGAATGTCTCTTTGATAAAGGACCAATACAGTAATGATTATATTGTTGAACCAACTGGAAGCCCATCCATCTATATATAGTGTTGTGGCTTTTTAGGGAAGCACAATGTTTAACTGAAACAGTTTTGTTTGTTGGCAGAATAAGTAGAGATATATATTTTTAAACAATTGTGTGTATCTTTGCCCTTGACCAGGGATTGTGCCACACAATCACAATTGTCTTTAGATTCTTCTATTTTTGGTTTGGTTTCATTTCTGCACTGGATTACGGTGGCCATGGCAACAAAATAAACTACTGCAATTTATACTGAGTGTACAAAACATTAGGAACACCTGCTCTTTCTATGACAGACTGACCAGGAGAATACAGTTGAAAGCTATGATCACTTATTGATGTCACATGTTAAATCCACTTCAATCAGTATAGATGAAGGGGTGGAAACAGGTTAAATAATGATTTTTAAGCCTTGAGACAATTGAGACCTGGATTGTGTATGTGTGCCATTCAAAAGGTGAATGGGCAAGACAAAAGTGCCTTTGAACGATGCCAGGCACACTGGTTTTTGCTAAGAACTACAATGATGCTGGGTTTTTCACCCTCAACAGTTTCCCGTGTGTATCAAGAATGGTCCACCACCCAAAGGACATCCAGCCAATTTGACACAACTGTGGGAAGCATTGGAGTCAACATGGGCCAGCATATCTGTGGAACACTTTTGACAACTTAGAGTCCGAATTGACGAGTTGAGGCTGTTCTAACTCAATATTAGGAAAACGTTCTTAATGTTTTGTACATTCAGTGTATGTATGCATAAGACTTTTCATTCATAGAAAAAAAAACACTCTGTATAAATGATTTTGATAAAATGTATTAATATTTTTTTTGAATGTGTTTTTAATAAATGTATCTGTTCATACAATGTTATACATTATGAAGTAAAATACAAAACTGATCCTAGATCAGCACTCCTACTCTGAGATGGTTTGTGGCCCAGGACCCCGAAGCCAGTTTTTTTTTTAAAGGTTTTATCGTCCCCTCCAATCAGGGACTGATTTATACCTGGGACACCAGATGGGTACAATTAATTATCAGGTAAAACAGAAAACCAGCAGGCTCTGGACCTTATAGAGTAAGATTTGAATACCGCTGGTTCACATGATAGTTACCGGTGAGCTGTATGTAGTAAGGTGTGTTCAGAGGTGTGACCTGGATGGTCTGATCGCTCCAGAGGTGAGGTGTGTTTGCATTCTGTGTTCCTGCCTGGAGGTATTAGTCTGATCTGGCCTCCAGGCAATAATAGAAAATGACTCAAGTAAAAGTGAAAGGCACCCATTAAATACTACTTGAGTAAAAGTATATATTTTGTTTTAAATATTCTTGTGTCAAAAGTAAAAAAGTATAAATTATTTAAAATTCCTTATATTAAACAAACCAGGGGGTACTATTTCAATTATTTACAGGTAGCAAAGGGTACACTCCAACACTCATAATAACTCACACAATGTACAAACTAAGCATTTGTGTTAAGTGAGTCCGACAGATCAGAGGCCATAGGGATGACCAGGGATGTTCTCTTGATAAGTGTGTGAATTGGACCACTTACCTGTCCTGCTAAGCATTCAAAATGTATCAAGTACTTTTAGGTGTCAGAAAAAAATGTATGGAGTAAAAATTGCATTACTTTCTTTCGGAATGTAGTTAAGTAAAAGTATTCAAAAATATAAATTGTAAAGATACCCCCAAAAATGACTTAAGTAGTATTTTTACTTATGTACTTTACACCACTGTAGGTGACTGACAGAAAGCCTGTCGATCCCAGCATTATTGGTAAGTATGGATCTGACCAGTAGAGGTCACTGACGGACTGCTTTCAATTGCCATGGTGCCACCTAGTGGCCTCTTAATATACTCTTGGATGTTTCCTGGAATCTCAACGTCAATCACATGAAGAGAAGGTTGTGAAGTGTGAATGAGCTGGTGGCTCAGGCTCTGGCCTGTTAAGTGTGTGAATGTAGGTTTGATTCCAGGCAGAGCATGTGGTTGTGCTGTCTGCTGATGGGGTTTAATGCCTGGGGTTTCCCCTCCTGTGAATAGCACTGGCTATGCAGGGAAACCTCTGGAAAAAGTAGACCCTTAGTTTCTAAATAGTGCCTTTTGTCTATTTAAAACATAAGGGTCTACTTCTCCTGCAGGTGTTTCCCTCCATAACCACTGCTGCTTACTGTTCTAGAACCACAGTCTTGACTTACACTGTGGCAAAGTCCTCATTAGCACAGAGTCCTCTCCTGTGCTAATGGGGTGAGATCCACAACCCCAGGCTACTTCACATACGTTACACTTTGCTGTTCAGCTGCTAAAGGACAAGAGATAGGATTTGATCCCATAATTTCAAAAGCATTAACTCCACCACAGAGCTACCAATAGCTTACCATTCATCCACAGAGCTACCAATACCTCCACTGTAATTTAAATTTTAACATTGATGCATGTGTCCACTAAAGTGTAATAGATGGGATTTGAAACTTTAAAGTCATGGATGGAAGGCAATGACTTAGGCCATGAGCCACCAAGTCCAACAAGCAGTAACCTTCTTAATTTTGGGATAAACATTTGTGGAAATAACCAGTAAAGCAGAAAATGGGGTATGAACCAAAAACCTCTTAGAAGAGCAGCAGGGATTTAATCCCAACACCCTTTTCAAATCTGCATGTGTATTTGACAGTGACATTACAAAATTGCAGAACACAAACAAAAGCACATACATCTAGATGAGAAGCCACAACCTCTGAGACAGTTGCTTTAACCATTGAGCCACCAGCACTTCAGCCCACAATGTTTCTTTAATCTCAGGGACGGGTAAAATATAGAATCACAAAAATCAGATTTTTATCTGAGCCACAAACTTACTTAAATGGTCTCTCCATTTTTATAATTTGTGAAAAACATCACAGGGATTGAACAACCGACTTCAGAATAGTAAAACAAGTTAATTTACCCACAAGCCCCACACCGCCACCTTGCATCTGTCACTTACATTGACAAGTGTTGAAACAGACTTATGCACGCCTCGTGGAGGGAAAGATGTGACTGTAGGTGCAGGTAAGGATGACTGAGAATATTATCATTAACAGGGCATTTATTCCTTCACATGGTTATTTGGGGAAAAGGGGGATGGACGGAACCAAAACAAAGTAAAAGTTAAAACCCCCTCTCCTACCTTATGTAACAGTATAACTTTAAACCGTCCCCTCGCCCCGACCCGGGCGCGAACCAGGGACCCTCTGCACACATCAGCAACTGACACCCACGAAGCGTCGTTACCCATCGCTCCACAAAAGCCGCGGCCCTTGCAAAGCAAGGGGCAACACTACTTAAGTCTCAGAGCAAGTGACGTAACTGATTGAAATGCTACTAGCGCGTACCCGCTAACTAGCTAGCCATTTCACATCCGTTACACTTAACTTACCTAACAAGTATCACCTGGCGCACTAACCGGAATACAGGGTGTGGTCCACCCAGGTCTTACCTAGTGTGTATAGACAGTACATACTATGGGTATATGTATGCCCACAGGCCTCTTGCTTAAGCACTCAAGGTGCCTTCCCCGTGGGAACAAATGAAAAAGACCACAAACAATTTCAATAATCAAAAACACTGCATCCTATTGACACACACATACCTCAGAAGTAGCAGCTACAAAATACTTAACAAAACCTGTCTCTGAGCAACAACCAACACAGAACATACCAATAAGCTCCCTCTCTGAGTAAAGGAATACTGCCTTTTATACAGCTGGAGAAGGAGTTTGTGATTGCCGACAGCTGTATCCCCTGACGAGAGGGCGGGGTCAGCTCCAATCTGCCATGGGGCCGACCAATCAGCTGCTTGGGGGAATCCAGCAAGCCATTTCCTGAAATACATCCACATAAATACAAACCCACAACAACACAGAAACTGGGAAACGTAACACAGACAAATCCATTACCTCTGAAATACATAACAGAGATATTAGATAGTAGAATTGTGCTATACTAAAATATAGCAATTGGGGTTTATTACAGGAAACCAAGAGCACAAAACAACACACTTGTTTTAGATCTCTACCATAGAGATAGATAGAGGACTCATCTTTATATCTGGTCCATTATAGTGTCTGTGACAGCATGGGCAGCGCCATTGAGGCTACAACCCTTAGGAAAACCCACCCAGTTGACTACTTTAAAATGGCGGAAGCATGTTGAAAACCCTTGATGGTGCTGCCCATGCTGTCACAGATGCTGTAATGGTACAGATAAAGATGCTGAAACTGCCTTTTGGCCACATGCGCCTAATACAACAGGAGTAGAACTTAATGTGAAATGCTTACTTACGAGCCCTTTAACCAACAATGCAGAGTTACAAAACAGTAGGCAAGACAAAGGAAAACTAGTAAGACAATAAAATAATAATAACGAGGCTATATACATGGCCAGGCACATGGGGTACCAGAGTCAATGTGTGTGTGTGTGTGTGTGTGTGTGTGTGTGTGTGTGTACATCGAGCCTGTGCAAGAAAGTCAGTCCACAAAAGTATAATTTAATAAGGGGGTCAATGCAAATAGTCCAGGTAGCAATTTGATTAACTTTTCAACAGTCTTATGACTTGGGGGTAGGAGTGATAAGGAGCTTTTTTGGTCCCGGACTTGGTGCTCCGGTACCGCTTGCCGTGCGGTAGCAGAGAGAACAGTCTCAGGGTCCTTACTGTCTTGGTGTGTTTTGACCATTCCAGTTTGTTGTTGATGTGGACACCAAGGAACTTGAAGCTCTCAACCTGTACCACTACAGCTCTGTCGATGAATGGGGGCGTGCTCGGTCCTCCTTTTCCTGTAGTCCACAATAATCTCCTTAGTCTTGGTTACGTTAAGGGATAGGTTGTTATTCTGGCACCACCCGGCCAGGTCTCTGACTTCCTCCCTATAGGCTGTCTCGTCGTTGTCAGTGATCAGGCCTACCACTGTTGTGTCGTCTGCAAACTTAATGATGGTGTTGGAGTTGTGCCTGGCCATGCAGTCATTGGTGACCAGGTAGAACAGGAGGGGACTGAGCACGCACCCCTGGGGAGCTCCAGTGTTAAGTAAAAAATAATAAAAAGTAATACAATAAAATAACATTAACGAAATTATATACAGGGGGTACCGGTACAGATTCAATGTGCGGGGTTACAGGTTAGTTGTGGTAATTTGTACATGTAGGTAGGGGAGATGTGACTATGCATAGATAATAGACAGCGAGTAGCAGCAGTGTACAACACAGGGGGGGGGGGGGGGGGGGGGTCAATAGTCCGGTGGCAATTTGCTTAGTTATTCAGCAGTCTTATGGCTTGGGGGTAGAAGCAGTTAAGGAGCCTTTTGGTCCTAGACTTGGCACTCCAGTACCTCTTGCCGTCCGGTAGCAGAGAAAACAGTCTATAACTTAGGTGACTGGAGACTGACAATTTTTTGGGGCTTTCCTCTGACACCGCCTATTATATAGGTCCTGGATGGCAGGAAGCTTGGCCCTAGTGATGTGCTGGGCCATATGCACTACCCTCTGTAGTGCTCTCGATGGTGCAGCTCTAGACAGTTTAACATGGTGTTCTTGCTCACAGGGACTATGGTGGTCTACTTGAAACATATAGGTATTACAGACTGGGTCAGGGAGAGGTTTAAACTGTCAGTGAAGGCCCTTGCCAGCTGGTCAGCGCATGCTCTGAGTATGCACCCTAGAGCGTTCCCCAACCCCTCCCCGTTTTTCAACTGGTTGTTCAGAACATCACCGTTTCCGTTTAATTGAACGTTGCACACCGTTTTTGTGTATTGAACGCAGCCCTGCAGTTCTACTCTGAGATACATTTGAAGAAGAGATCAAGCGTCTTAGAGTAGGAGTACAGATTTAGGATCAGGTTTGCGATTTAGATCGCCACAAATAAGATTAAATGGACAGAGGGGACCTGATCCTAAAACTTGATACATATGGGCATATATATAAGTGAACCTGCACCACCTCCACCAAGAGAAGTCTCTGTTGACTGGGGAAATATCTGTTTTTGTTCAGCAGTTGTTATTACCAGAAGTCACACAAGATGGCGCCAAAGACACATGCCACGCTTCATTGGTTGTACAGGGCCAACTCGACCAGATAAAATCGACCAGATAAATCGACCAGATAAAAATAGGAGATTCCAAGGTCAGTCAATAATATTAGGCTGTTACAAAAACATGACTGCTGCATTTATTATAACAGACTACTTCAAATTGGGACTACTTACTGTCAGTCATTTTCTCAGACACAATCTTTCATGTTCACTGCTGTGCAAGCCAACAAAACATGCATCTAGACTAGTGTTTGTGCAGCACTTTGCAACATTTATTTCTACCTAAAATCCACAGTTTGTTTCATAATAAGCATTGTGGACGACCAAGTCCAATATGGTAAAAACCAGGACCTGTAGGTGACAGAGTGACATGAAGAATGCATGGATATTCAACCTAATACGCAATGAAGCATCTGAAAAAGCACTGATTGAGACAGGAAAGAAACAAGTCAACAATATCAGTACATAGAACAGTTCTAGCATGTGTTAGGCCGAGAGATGGATTAGAAATCACCATGTCATTAGTCTGCTATGCATAGGGAATACAGAATGAACCAATGAGATATTCATAATGAAACGTTTCTGAAAAAAGGGCTGAGACTGGTCAACGGACAATAGCATTAAATTAACAAATATCACCATCAATAAATGTTAAGCTTTAGGAAGCTTATTATAATCAATAGATTTATCATGAATATGTTTATTATAATCAATACCTTCATCATTAATATGTTAATAATAATCAATAGCTGCAATGATGATACATACAGTTACACTGGTGACAATGCTGTCAACCCTCTCTCTCTCTCAAGCCCCTTTTATACCTGACACTGATATGCGTCCCTCATCCTGATCTTGTCCGTTGTCCTAAATCAGTTCACAACAAGTCTTTGAATCGTCTGCTTCTGTCTGAAAATGTGGGCACAATCAGAATGTGGACATGATCTGGAAACAGGACGCATGCTAGCAGCAGATATAAACGGGGCTTCAGAGTCAAACATGCGTGCTACAAAAAAATAATTGCAATTACTTGTACAGTAGCATAACCTCAAGGAATACACATTGTTCAATATAATTAACTCAACTATATCGCTAACAGTCACATAGCTGCTGTAGCTACAGCAAGGCCCTGAATTATTGGCACTATTGATAAGGATGAGTAAAACAGACTGTTTAAAAGAAACAATACAAATACAAACTATTGTATGCTTGTCACGTTCCTGACCTTATTTTCCTTTGTTTAGCTTTGTTTAGTTGGTCAGGACGTGAGCTGGGTGGGCAGTCTATGTTATGTGTTTCTATGTTTAGGTTCATTGTTAATTAGCCTTATATGGTTCTCAATCAGGGGCAGGTGTTTGACGTTTCCTCTGATTGAGAACCATATTAAGGTAGGCTGTTCACACCGTTTGTTTGTGGGTGATTGTCTTCCGTGTCAGTTTATGTACCACACGGGACTGTTTCGTTTGGCTAGTCTGTTCCTGTTCGTGCGTTCTTCGTTATATTTAAGTTCTCATGTTCAGGTCGGTCTACGTCGTTTTTTTGTTATTTTGTAATTTATCAAGTGTACTTCGTGTTCGTCTTGTCTAATAAATTCATCATGTCTTCACAACACGCTGCGTTTTGGTCCGATCCATGCTCCTCCTCAGACGACGAGGAGGAGAACAGTCGTTACAATGCTCCAATCTTTTTTTTTTAAATATATTATTTTATACTAATACAGTTGAAAAAAAGAAAGCAATTTTGTTCAACGATAAATATTGTTTTATTCTCAAAAAGAAAGGGGTCAAATGTATTGGCACCCTTGTTTTCAACATCTTTTAAATCCTCACCTGGCTAGGATAACGGTACTAAGCCTTTTTCTAAAAAGTTTTATGAGATTGCAGAACATGTTGGGAGTTTCTTGTGGGTCATTTTTAGCAGACAAATTACAGTAGTGAGTGTATACATTTTCATGTTGGTCCCCAGCGGGAATCAAACCCACATCCCTGGAGTTGCAAGTATCATGCTCTACCACGCGGGATAATGCAAGGGAGCTTAGACATTCTTCCATATAGAATCTGCCCTCTTCAATTCAAACAACACGTTTTCAATGGGGTTCAAGTACAGAGACAGGTGGCAATTGCAAAATGTTGATTTTATGGTCAATTGACCATTTATTTGTGGATTTTGATGTGCGTTTGGGGTTGTGTTTCTGGAAGGTCCATTTGCAGCCAAGTGTCAGCCTCCTTATGGAGCTTTTTGGCTAAATTGTCCTGGTACTGAGTAAAGTTCATGATGCTGTTGACTTTAACAAGGGCCCCAGGACCAGTGGAAGCAAAGTAGCCCCATAACATCAAAGATCCACCATCATATTTCACAGTAGGTATGGGGATATATTCTGCATCCCACCACTGGTGTGCATTGCCAAAGAGCTCTATTTTCATGTCATCCAACACATCAATGCCTGAAGATTGATAAACAGCAACGGCACTTAGATTGGAACCAGTGTTACGGTAAGACGGCATGTTCTGTAATCTCATGAAACATTTAGAAAAAGACTCAGTGGTATTATCATCGCAAGGTGAGGTATTGAAAGAGTGAAAACAGGGGTGCCAATAATGTTGACCTCTATCTTTTTGAGGGGAAAGCAATATTACGTGTTCAACAATCTCTTTCTCTGAGCACATCTATTAGCAAAAATAAAATGGTGTAAGTGTAAACGGACAAGATATCTTGTGGGTCACTATAGCTCAGTATATTATTTATTTTCTTGTCTTTTTTTGCTCATCTTTATCAAGGGGTGTCAATAATTATAGATCCCACTGTATATATTTTTTCTCTCCGTTATTGTTTATTTTTCTCTTCATTCTCTATGGCTTTTTCTGACACTAAGGCTCTATCTCAATTAGTCTTTCCTGTATTCCTCTCCTCCTAAACTCATAGAAGTTTCAAAGTACCTCCCCTAGGATTGTATTTTCCAATGACTTTTGAGAAGGCAGCGAGGAAAGAGGGATGTGTCGTATCTTTGACTATGCCAGATTAATTGCTATGACATGCTATTCTATAAAATAATTTCTCCGTAATTAATATTACCTGATTGAACTAATCATGTAAATATTAATTAACTAGAGAGGGACACCACGAAAGAATATTTATAGAGCTGTTATCTTCCGAATAAACTCTTAAAGATTTAGTAAGATTTTACATCCATAACAGTCACATTAATCGTAATTTTATTCAGTCTCATCTGAAAGTTGTAAATCCTTGATTATCTGCAAGAATCCTGGCTAACAAGTTGAATCAGCAATACAAAATTGGGTTTAATTGTTTATTTACTAAATACCTAACTAATCACACAGAATCACACATATACAATTAAATCATAACTTGATCACAAATTACGTCATACAGGAAAACGTCCCTAGCGGGCGGAATAGATGTGGCAGCTTGTTACACAAAGGGAAGGGGCTGAGTCCTAGTGAAAGAGCGGGAGACTGGAACATAGGCGAGCTGTGCTATCGTAAATACAGTATCTTATGCATTCTAAATTACCGCCCATTCGAAAAGGAAAATGCAATAAATATTTACTCTGAGCTGCGCTTCAGTAGGTTGGTGGTAGATGGACCGTGTCGCCAACCCGAGTCCTCTGTCCTTTGAAGAATGTCTCTGGTAGTCACGCTGGATACGTTGGAGGAACGTTGTGTGGGTTGGGTGCAGGAACGTCCTCCCTAACCTGCGTTTAGCTGTTGCTAACTCAACGGCTAGGAGTATCACTTCTGTAGTGAATACGAGTTCAAAGTTCATACCATTCACAATCCAAGTCCATGCTGCTGTTGGCTTAGTTCTGTAGTTATTATCTGAACCATTCTGACACCGGACCATCATCCTAGTGTACCCGGAACAGCAAGTTATATTCTTGTCAATGGCTTTTATAGTGGAGGGAGAGGGGTGTGTCTGAAAAGTTTATAACCCATGCCTCTTCACAGGGGCGGGCCACTGTGAGCAGAGGAACACTTATGAAAGTCCAGATCTCTCATTTGGAAGCTAAAATTACATTTCACCTCTTCACAAATAATGTCATATTCAAACATTTGAATTAAACAACAATTCCATGTGAATCCAATACCTCTGACGTTTAGAATTTCCACAGTAGAGTTTATGTCATTCTATCATTGATGAGAATGTGTCAGATGACAACCGAACTGACATAATATACCTTAAGTACCACCGCATATGTTCAGTTGGTCGGATTACCAGAATATAGTTCATTTCCCCCCACTTCTGATGTTCCCAGAACCTCTATGTTAACCAAGGGGTTTTCTTATGTCACATCAGTTATAGTAGGGAGAAGGAAAAGGGGGGAAAGAGGTATTTATGACTGTCATAAACCTACCCCCACTGCCAACGTCATGACAGATGTGAAGAAGAATCAAGGAAGGATGAATAGAGAAAAATCCCAAAGGCAAGTCTGTAATACCACTTTTTTCACAGTCATCACTATCTGGCCTTTTCTACAATTTCTCTTCTTAAAATTTGATTTGAACCCTAACCTTTACCACACTGCTAACCTTATGCCTAACCACAACATTAAATAAAGACCAAAAAATAAATTTGTATATTCATAAATGTGTACGATTATATACAATTTTGACATTGCAGCCTGGACATCTAGTGGGAACCCAATTTTATATCTATGGTGAGTTCATCTCTCACTTTAACCACTAGGTGGGATCATCACCTAACCATTCAGCACTGTCTCTATGAACATAGATAGAGGACTCATCTTTGTGTTTGTGCTATTATACATCTGTTACAGCGTCCGCAATACCCCAAACAGTGCACACTGAGCAGAATTAGGACTAAACCCGCTAATTATCAAAATCCAGAAAATAGCTGGAAAAGATCACCACAAAGCCCTCACCTTGATAGATGAACCTAGAGAAGTCTCAGCCAGCTGGTTCTGGGGCTCTGTTCACAAACACAAACAGACCCCACAGAGCCCCATGACAGAAACACTATAGCCAAACTATAATAACAATAAGATAACTATTTGACACACTGGAAAGAATCAACCAAAAACAGAGCACATTGGAATGCTGTCTGGCCCTAAACAGAGAGTACACAGTGGCAGAATAGCTGACCACTGTGACTGACCCTAAATGAAGAAAAGTCTTAAATATGTACAGACTCAGTGAGCCTAGTCTTGCTATTGAAAGATGCCGCCATAGGCAGTCCTGGCTCTTGAGAGAAGACAGGCTATGTGCACACTGCCCACAAAATGAGGGGGAAACTGAGCTGCACTTCCTAACCTCCTACCAAATGTATGTCCACATCAGAGACACATATTTTCCACAGATCACACAGACCCACAAAGAATTAGAAAACAAATCAAACATTGACAAACTCGCATAAGTTAGGTGATCTAATACCTATTTTTACTTAAACATTTCACTGATGGTTAGGACCTGTAAGTAAGCATTTCACTGTACGGTCTACACCTGTTGTGTTCGGTGCACGTGACAAATACATTTTGATCTGATTTGATCACAGCAACAAGATTGCCATGAAAACAGGGCAACCAATGGAGCACAAACAACATTGTAAATACCACCAATATTTATCTGTTTATTTATCTTACCCTACTATTCATACTACAACTATTTGCACATTGTTAAAACACTGTACGTAGCTGATAATCTAACATTTGAAACATCTTTATGCTTTTGAAACATTTGAGTGCAATGTTTACAGTACATTTAATTTGAATTTTTTATGGGGTAGATCAGCTTTAATATTGCGGATAGGTTGTGGCTTCCATCAATGTAATTGTCTCCATAATTTCCAATCCCACATATATTTTTGGGGAAAATGTATATAAAATCTATATATTTTTGTATATATTTTCATTTATTATTTTCCCCTAATCCTACCACTCCTCCCCCCTTTTAAACAGTTTTTTTAATGATGTTTTTTGTTTCTTGCTTTGGCAAGATAAACACATGTTTCCTATGCCAATAAAAACCCATTGGGGGAGAGAGATATTTGTGTACAGACGACATGCAATGCAACTGTACATAACGAGCTATTGTTCTCTAGGATAGGGGGATAGCGTGCCCAATTTCAACTTCGTTCTACTCATCCCCAGAATATAAGATATGCATATTATTAGTAGATTTGGATAGAAAACACTCTGAAGTTTCTAAAACTGTTTGAATCATATCTGTAAGTATAACAGAACTTATGTAGCAGGCAAAACCCTGACGACTAACCATTATTATTATTATATTTTTTTTAAGTCACTGTCTGTTCAATGAGTTTTCATTGGGAGGCCAGATTTCTAATCACTGTCTTAGGAAATAGGTTGAGGTTATTCATTTGTGCAATGAAGAAGGCCATCAGGAAGTAGAGTAACGTCATGTGTACTGTTTGAGAGTTGTGCAAGACTAAAACAAATTGGAAGCTGTTTTTTTTCTGGATCAACCGTGCCAAATAAATGGACAATTTGTATATATATGTACGGAATTAATCGAACAAAAGGACCATTTGTGATGTTTATGGGACATATTGGAGTGCCAACAAAAGAATCTCGTCAAAGGTAATGCATGTTTTATATTTTATATCTGCGTTTTGAGTAGCGCCAGCATGGTTGAAATATGCTACACTCTCTTTGTTGACATTGTGCTATCATCATATAATAGCATCTTATGCTTTCGCCGAAAAGCCTTTTTGAAATCTGACATGTTGGCTGGATTCACAACGAGTGTAGCTTTAATTTGGTATCTTATGTGTGATTTAATGAAAGTTTGATTTTATATCATTTTTGGGAATTTGGCGCTCTACATTTTCCCTGGTGGGACACTACCATCCCGCTATCCCAGAGAGGTTTTTAAGGAAGAACCATTGTAGGAGTTGGCAAGACAGCACTAAACAGATCTGGGACTCTAGCTAGGGTTGGGTTAAGTTTAGGTAAGAAGAATTGTTTAGGGGTTGGAGTGAGGTTAGAAAACAAAATTCAAGCCAGGAACCTTGTGTTATGGCTTCCATTCACCACCAACCTATCACCTAGTAAGTGTATTTAACTCGCACTGTAAGCTCTGCCCACTGACCATTGAGCTTTAATTGAACCAATCACATTCATTATGTCCTTGAGGCAGAGCTGCCCTCAGGGCAAGATTGAATATGGAAAACTGTCCCTAACCAATCTGGATTGTTGTTTGAGGTTTAGGCTAAATCTCTATCACCTTTTCACATTCTTTTAACCAACCCTTTGTCCATCTGCTGGTGGATAGAAAAAGCATTGAGCATTTAAATAAACCGATGACCAAACCACAAACAACATGGAAGCTGTCAAAAAACAAGGAGGATGAAGATGAAGGCACTTAAAATGCCTTTATTGTGGTCGTACGTTCAATGAAACAACACACAAAAAATGAATGTAAAAAAAGAAACAAGAAAACAATGGGACATATTATCTACAATATTGTATGTATACTGCAAAACTTTGCTCTTCAATAAAACATATTTGTTCATTGAACAATATATTTTAAAATATTGGGTTGCCAGATGGTGGTGTCATACATGACCGATGACATCACAATGGTCTTAAAGCCAATTTGAACAATGGGTTAATGAGGAAATGTATCAGTCTTCATTGGTTATCGACATGGCTTGTTTCTGCTGGTGCAAAAAGGTATGAAATCAGGTCATTTAATCGATTAACAACTACTTATATTCTGGAGTAGTATTTTTTATATAGACCTAGTGGGAAGAGTACAAGTTAAAGTACATTCTGATTGACAAAAACATAAAAAGTGTACATGAAATGTACATGAAGTTTGGCTTTTGCAAATGTCACTCAATGTAACCTGTCTATACTGTGTTATTTGAGGTTTAGGATAGATAGCTAAGTTCCTCTAATTTAGGCCTACCTTTTCCTATTCTGATGACCCCCCTCTTCCATTGGCTGGGGATCGAGGAAAAAAGGATTTAGCACTATCACATCTTCTTGTCAACAGAAAAAACGTCAGAAAGCAAATTCAGTTGATGTGGAGCAGAAGACAAGAAAGAAGAAGGAGAGTGGCACTTCATCCCCCTCTCCAATTCCATCTGACCGTTCTGAACAGAATGGCTTCGCCACCTCTGACCCCTCACCCTCTGACCAACTCTCCTCCCTCCATCCACCTCCCTCTCCTGTTAAATGTTCCTCTCAGCCTTGCTCTCCCGCTAAACAGCCCTCTGTACCCCGGTCACCTGCCAAACACCCTTCCCCAGTGAAATCCTCTCCAGTGGTGTCCCATCCTAGTTCTCCCACTCCTACCAACCCTCTGGACTGTCATGGAGACACCAGCCAGGAGGGCGCAACAGTCAGGTAATTCAAACATAAAGTACAGTGCCATCCTAGAGTCTCTTTGGAGAGTTGGGTTTAGTGCTACAAGACCAGGGCCAGTGTTTATCAAGAGTATGAGTGCTAATCTAGGATCAGGTCCTCTCTGTCTATAATAATCTGATTTATTATGATCTAAAAGGCAAAGCTTATCCTAGATCAGACTCCTACTCTGAGACGCTTGATAAACACAGTCCCAGAAAGTTATTTTCCTCAAACTGTAGTTTTAGGCTCTTCTATCCACATCTACTGGATAAAGAGAGTACTAACCTATTGCCCTGGTCTACTTGGTACACTGCATTTATATAGACAGCAGTACATACATAACTACTCAGACTGTGTTTATAGTACAGTATAGTATTAAATTGAGAGACTGTGTAGAGTGGTACTATCTCTGTGTTGGAGGCTTGAGACCTGTTTCTCTCCTTCCTCCAGACCTCTGTCTCTTCAGGAACACTCTAGTCCAAGACCCCAGAGGCCAGTCTCAGCCACCAGAAGCATGACTCTTCCCAGGGCCAGTTCAGCCACCAGAAGCATGACTCTTCCCAGGGCCAGTTCAGCCACCAGAAGCATGACTCTTCCCAGGGCCAGTTCAGCCACCAGAAGCATGACTCTTTCCAGGGCCAGCTCAGCCACCAGAAGCATGACTCTTCCCAGGACCAGCTCAGCCACCAGAAGCATGACTCTTTCCACGGCCAGCTCAGCCACCAGAAGCATGACTCTCCCCAGGGCCAGCTCAGCCACCAGCAGCATGACTCTTCCCAGGGCCAGCTCAGCCACCAGAGGGCCAGAAGAGACCCAGGGGGCCAGAGGAGAACGGGGGGCACTGGTCAACATGGAACTTCTTGGGTAAACCACAACACACTGCAAATGTATTGAATATAAGTTCTTTATTGTTTAAAGATAAGTGTCTGATATACTATGGGGATAGGGCTTACTATCGAGCATGTTCGTTTTATTAGATATTTATAAACCCATGAATTATGTCAACCTTGGTCTAAAGGACATCCACTTCTTTGTGTTAAATATCATTTATCCCTGACCAAGATGGCTGCCATTATCACCACTTTATAGAGATATGAAGGTTTATGATTCATCTCTATGTGTGTACTGATGGCTGCTTCTTCTTCACAGGTTGCCTAACATTGGCAACACTTGCTTCCTTAACGCCACCCTGCAGTGCCTCCTGGTCCTGCCGTCCTTCTCAAAGGCAATCCTGCACCAGGAACAACTCTGGAGCTCCTCCCCCTTCTCCAACCTGCTCAGGTAAGGAAGGCTCAAAAGCAGACACTCACCCCACACACCCATTATTTGTGGTCATAAATTAAAGAAGGGACACTCTTTTCACGCCACTTCTATAGAAAGTGATTGTCGTAGCAGGTTAGGAGAGCATTTTCACTAATCCTAACCCTTTTCATAACCTTAACCACTTCATATTTTGCTGTGTATTGTATTTTTTTTGTATTTTTTGTTTCCAGTTTCTTTTTGTTTTCGGAATCTTCATAACCAAGAGGAACAACAATGACACAATGATTATGATGTAGGCCTTTGTAGGCCAATTTGGAAAGTGTAGAATGACTACATGACCCATAATGCTCATTGACTGAACATTCCACCTTACCGTGGGAAATTTGTTCGTTTTTTAAAATGCTCTGGAATTGAGAGCAGTATCCAAACCAAATATCTTAGGAGAATAAACAACACATTTTTGTTGTTTGGCTTCATTGTCCGTCCTCAAAGGTGAAATTGAATTGACTTGAATGAATCATTTCTAATGATGGGGTGCCGCTAGATAAAACATATCTGTATATACTCATCTGCCTCTTCAGGCGTAAGCCAGTAGGTTGACACCATCCAGTCAGCTGCTCATTTACTCTCTGTCTCCCCTACAGGTGTCTGTCTGATGTGCACCGTTTGAGTCTACCTGACAGTGTGGCAAACCAGGCCTCAAAAGCAGACCTCATGTGGAAGGTCAAGTACTCCTTGTCGGGATACGATTTGAAGTATCTAGGGGACACGCAACAGGTAACTGAGGACTACTCTCTTGTGTACGAGCACTCTTTTTGCAAGGGTTCATTTTCTCTTCATCATTTGCTTTTATCTTGGTGTGTTTCTCTCTCTTCCTCATCATAGGACGCACACGAGTTACTAGTGAACATGCTGTGCCAGCTGAAGGAGGAGGGCATGATACTGAAGACACTCGGGGTGAACTATTCCTGCCCTGTTTCTCAGCTGGAGTTCCAGCTTGTGTCGGTGCGCACATGTACCAGGTAAGAGCTCCCATTGGTTGTAATGTATCTACTGAGAACATGATCTTTCTAAAAACAATATTACAAAACACATGGCATAACAGAAACATTGTAGAGACCTGAAACAGAAACAGACTTGATGCATTTTCCTTCTCTTTGTGCTGCTTCTGAAGCTGTGGGCGCGAGTCGTCCACCAGAGAGGACTACAACCACCTCTCATTGGACTTCAGCCCTGAGCGCACCTTGCTGAGCAGCCTAGCACTCACTTTCAAAGTCAGCACTTAGGGCTCAGCCCTGCATGTAGAGACTAACACCCAGGGCAAGCTGCCCACTGCCTCAGAATATGCTCTTATTATTGTAGTGGTGTCATTCATTTTGTAATGCTTTTGTTTCTACCCAGGGTGATAAGGTTGAATTCACATGTGAGGGCTGTAAAGGTCTCCACGCCTTAAAGGTGGAGCAGTTCCACACACTGCCTCTGTGAGTTGTCCCTTTATAACCTCTCATAGGACGAGCAGTGTTTCATGAAATGAGTGTTCATTGTGTCCTGAGCCTTTAGGAGTAGTTACCTTCCTGAGCAGGTTGTAGGACTTAGGGATGAGCACCACATTTCACTCATCTGTTATTTTGTTGACTGGTTTCATTGTCTGTCTGTTCATCTCTCTTCCTCTCTGTCTCTGGGCAGTGTGCTGGTTCTGCATCTGAAGAGGTTTGGAGGACCTGGGGGGTTGGAGAAGCTGGAGGGTCCTCTTTTGTTTCCTTCGGAGTTTAGGCTCTCCACCCTCTGTGGGGACATGGTGCCACTCCTGCACAGTGCCAGCCCACAGGCCCTCACCAACCAGGACCCCAGCATCCAGGGGTCCATCCCCCAGACCCTCACCAGCCAAGTCTCCAGCCCACCTGGAGAGGCCAAAGACGGGGCCCTCTGCTGTTCAGGTAAGTCATGGCACCATAACACTCTTCTTGCTCCAACACCACACAAACCACCCACTCCCAAAACGGTCCTGCTGACAGAGAAGCTGGAAGCTGCAATTTAAAATGTTTCTCAGACATCTTTAGTGATGTTTCTCAGACATCTTTAGTGATGTATGGGAGCTGTTTTAGTCCAGAGCATTTCAGACAAGTGACCACGTTTTCACAGCTCTTGATATGTATATTTGACCCCTCAGATTCAAATGACCAGGAACCAGGAAAAGTGCTGCTGACAGCCTCAGTGGTGAGAAGAGAGAGAGAGAGATAGAGAGTGAAACCAGTGAAAAATAAGTTATGACAGAACACTGAGATAGTTATGAGGAGTACACGATGTAGTAGACCTCCTGTAGTAGACTAGTACTGTAGTAGACTGTAGACTGTGGTGGACTGTAGAGGAAATGAGAATCCTACGATCACATGTGTTTTCTTACAGAAGCAGCAGCCAGTGCAGTCAGTGAATGGTTACTACCAGCTGACTGGCGTAGTCTCTCATTTGGGAGGCTCCGCAAACTCCGGTAAGTAAATAACATAAAACACACACATGCAGATGCACAACACATATGACATCAGCTGAATTCCAAGTCACTTCCTTCTCCTCGGCTCTCAATTTACGTGTTCACGTGTGCCTCTGCCGTATACACAAGTATCTTAAAGGCCAGGGATCATCAACTAGATTCAGCTTCGTGTCCATTTCTTTTCTTAGCCAGATGGGCAACGGTATGGAACAAAATTACTATTAATTTGTAGACTGCAAATTGACCGTAAGAAGCCCAAACAGATACAATATTTGACTAAATTCAAACCTTGCTTACATTTGTGTACAATCACATATATCTCTTTATTGTGCGTGGGAATACTTTGAAACAGATTTCCAAAATGAAAATCACTTGGAGCTGATTTGCTGGTGTTTTTACAGTCTTTTAACAATTACATTTTATTTGGTCAGAAAACATTGTGGGACAAATTTGTCCCACGGGCCGACATTTGGGGAACCCTGGTGTTGGGGATAATTAGACCCTCCAATAGCCACTTCGGCCAAGCGAGCAAGGCTGCAGGCTTCAGAGTGAAGTGCCATCCCAACAAGCACTGCAATATGTTTAGAGTTTACGCAATTTAATTCAAAAGAATGGAGACATGCCTAATTATATGCAACGTGTATTAATTAATCTCTGATTTCAAAACTCGACACATATAACAGATAAAATACCTCCCAAATGAACTGTTTAACTGTTACAACACACTCTATTACCCACAATAGCCTGACCTTTGACCTCTAGTCTGTCTTCCTTGTTCCACAGGGCACTACATTAGTGACATCTTGCATGCCAGTGGAAACTGGTTCTGCTGTAACGACAGCCAGGTGTCAATGTCCAATGAAGCCACTGTGCTGAGGACCAGAGCCCGGAGTGCCTACATGCTCTTCTATATGTTCAGGTACTGCTGACTCTCGCCATCTATGTTCTTGTGTTGCTATTTATGTGTACGGTTCATTTTACCCTACAGGGCAAGAGAGCGGGAGGCCCCAGCACACAGGGACTAACAGGGCCACCAGCATCAGCCCCAGCCTAAACAGGGGCAGCACCTGGACAGCCTCCAAAAACTCAGACCTGCCTCAACAGTGGTAGTACCAGGCCCAGCCTCAAAACCCCCAGCCCAGCCTCAACAAAAGCAGCATTTGGACCATTTTCAACACCCCCAGCCCACAACATGGGAAGAACCAGGCCCAGTCTCAACATGGGAATAACCAGGCCCAGTCTCAACATGGGCAGAACAAGACCCAGCCCCAACAACCTCAAACCTGCCTCAACAGGTGCAGCACTCGGCCCAACTTCAATCATGCGGCTCAAGGGAGACTGGCTCTTCAACACTAGCATCAACATTCTTTCAGTAGCTTATGTCATAAATACCTGCCCGTGATTTGACTGCTTCACCTAATGTATAAAGCTCATGTAAGAAAACGTATAATATACACACTAAATGTAGTACACATGTAAATGTGTTGGATAGAGTGTGTGATTATTTAGAGGGTACATCATCCCTTCTATTTGGTTTGGTTGAAATCCTCCTGTTGTGAAATACACTGTGGTGTATAACCTCTTATTCAGCATGGTCACACCGGAGGACCTGCAATATTCAACATTGATCCATGTCGGGAGATGACTTGTGCATGCCATGCAATTTTAATAAAGACAAACAAATGTAAGATAATCCAATTTAAGATGATTTTGTTAACCGTTGTAACTCTTTAACTCAGGTAGCTTTATCGTATTCTATTCTTATTTACAATAAAAAGGACTCCAAAGTTACACAATACATTATTTACCATGAATTTCTATTACATTTCCATTTGAGTCATTTATCAGACTTACAATTAGAGCATTTATCTTAACATACAGTGCCTTCAGAAAGTATTCACACCCTTAGATTTTTTACACATTTTATTGTGTTACAGACTGAATTTAAAATGTGGTAAATATATTTTCTCTCTCAACAACACAAAATACCCCATAACGACAAAGTTAGAACATATTTTTAGAAATGTTTGCAAATGTATTGAAAATTAAATATAATATAGAATCTACATAAGTATTCACACCCCTAAGTCAATACTATGTAGAAGCGCATTTGGCAGCGATTAAAGCTGTGACTATTTCTGTTAAATGTATAGGAGCTTTCTACACCTGGATTGTGCAACATCGTCCCGTGTGGCTCAGTTGGTAGAGCATGGCGCTTGCAATGCCAGGGTTGTGGGTTCAATTCCCACGGGGGCATCAGGGTTCAATTCCCACGGGGGGACCAGGATGAATATGTATGAACTTTCTAATTTGTAAGTCGCTCTGGATAAGAGCGTCTGCTAAATGACTTAAAATGTAAATGTAAAAAAAAATCCAACATTTTCCCATTATTCTTTTCAAAATGCTTTAAGTTCAGTCAAATTGGTTGTTGATCATTGCTAGACAACCATTCTCAGGTCTTGCCATAGATTTTCAAGTAGATTTAAGTCAATACTGTAACCTGGCCATTCAGGAACATTGACTGTCTTCTTGGTAAGCAACTCCAGTGTATATTTGTCCTTCTGTTGTAGGTTGTTGTCCTGCTTAAAGGTGAATTAATCTCACAGTGTCTGGTGGAAAGCAGATTGAAACAGGTTTTCCTCTAGGATTTTGTCTGTGTTTAGCTCAATTCAGTTTAGTTTTTTTCTTCTAAAAAACTCCCCAGTCCTTAACGATTACAAGCATACCTTGACATCCTGTATGATAGTGAAACTCTTTATCAGTCAACCACAGTGGATTAGTAACACTGGCCACCACGTGACCCACACCAGCCTTAGTTTGATAATATAATACATGATATGACTCCACCAGCATTAGTACGATAATATAATACATGATTTGACTCCCACCAGTCTTAGTTTGATAATATAATACATGACATGACTCCACCAGCATTAGTACGATAATATAATACATGATGTGACTCCCACAAGCCTTAGTGTGATAATATAATACATGACATGACTCCACCAGCCTTAGTATGATAATATAATACATGATATGACTCCCACCAGCCTTAGTTTGATAATATAATACATGATATGACTCCCACCAGTCTTAGTTTGATAATATAATACATGATATGACTCCACCAGCCTTAGTGTGATAATATAATACATGATATGACTCCCGCCAGTCTTAGTTTGATAATTTAATACATGGTATGAATCCCACCAGCCTTAGTGTGATAATTGAATACATGATATGACTCCCACCAGCCTTAGTGTGATAATATAATACATGATATGACTCCACCAGCCTTAGTGTTATAATATAATACATTATATGACTCCACCAGCCTTAGTTTGATAATTGAATACATGATATGACTCCCACCAGCCTTAGTTTGATAATATAATACATGATATGACTCCACCAGCCTTAGTGTTATAATATAATACATGATATGACTCCACCAGCATTAGTTTGATAATATAATACATGATATGACTCCCACCAGCGTTAGTTTTATAATATAATACATGATATGAATCCCACCAGCCTTAGTGTGATAATTTAATACATGATATGACTCCCACCAGCCTTAGTGTGATAGTACAATACATGATATGACTCCCACCAGCCTTAGTTTGATGATATAATACATGATATTTTATTTATTTATTTATTTCACCTTTATTTAACCAGGTAGGCAAATTGAGAACACGTTCTCATTTACAATTGCGACCTGGCCAAGATAAAGCAAAGCAGTTCAAAACATACAACAACACATAGTTACACATGGAGTAAAACAAACATACAGTCAATAATACAGTGAAAAATAAGTCTATATACAATATGAGCAAGTGAGGTGAGATAAGGGAGGTGAAGGCAAACAAAATATATATATAAATAAATAAAAATATAAAAAGGCCATGGTGGCGAAGTAAATACAATATAGCAAGTAAAAAAATTAAAAAAAGTAGAGATAGAAAAAAGTAGAGATAGAAATAATGGGGTGCAAAGGAGCAAAATAAATAAATAAATAAATACAGTAGGTAAAGAGGTAGTTGTTTGGGCTAAATTATAGATGGGCTATGTACAGGTGCAGTAATCTATGAGCTGCTCTGACAGCTGGTGCTTAAAGCTAGTGAGGGAGATAAGTGTTTCCAGTTTCAGAGATTTTTGTAGTTCGTTCCAGTCATTGGCAGCAGAGAACTGGAAGGAGAGGCGTCCAAAGGAAGAATTGGTTTTGGGGGTGACTAGAGAGATATACCTGCTGGAGCGCGTGCTACAGGTAGGTGCTGCTATGGTGACCAGCGAGCTGAGATAAGGGGGGACTTTACCTAGCAGGGTCTTGTAGATGACCTGGAGCCAGTGGGTTTGACGACGAGTATGAAGCGAGGGCCAGCCAACGAGAGTGTACAGGTCGCAGTGGTGGGTAGTATATGGGGCTTTGGTGACAAAACGGATGGCACTGTGATAGACTGCATCCAATTTATTGAGTAGGGTTTTGGAGGCTATTTTGTAAATGACATCACCGAAGTCGAGGATTGGTAGGATGGTCAGTTTTACAAGGGTATGTTTGGCAGCATGAGTGAAGGATGCTTTGTTGCGGAATAGGAAGCCAATTCTAGATTTAACTTTGGATTGGAGATGTTTGATGTGAGTCTGGAAGGTGAGTTTACAGTCTAACCAGACACCTAGGTATTTGTAGTTGTCCACATATTCTAAGTCAGAGCCGTCCAGAGTAATGACTCCCACCAGCCTTAGTGTGATAATATAATACATGATATGACTCCCACCAGCCTTAGTGTGATAATATAATACATGATATGACTCCCACCAGCCTTAGTTTGATAATATAATTCTTGATATGACTCCCACCAGCCTTAGTTTGATAATATAATACATGATATGACTCCCACCAGCCTTAGTGTGATAATTTTATACATGATATGACTCCCACCAGCCTTAGTGTGATAATATAATACATGATATGACTCCCACCAGCCTTAGTGTGATAATATAATACATGATATTACTCCCACCAGCCTTAGTGTGATAATATAATCCATGATATGACTCCAACCAGCCTTAGTGTGATAATATAATACATGATATGACTCAACCAGCTTTAGTTTGATAATATACTACATGATATGACTCCCACCAGTGTTACTTTGATCATATAATCCATGAAAAACTATATCATTTTACAATATGTATGTCTGAATTCGTAGGGTCCCATTTTTGGATCTGCTCAAATTATTTGGGATCCTGTTAATTGACATATACACTACATATATCCTGACTGAGTTTACAGCCCCCCCAGCCTTCAAATGGAGAACACATTATGGCTCTCACTCTATGACTGGTGGTGAGGGGGGAAGTTGTCCCTAGACACTGATCTTAGGTCGGTTTTGCATTTCCACCACAAATGGTTAAGGTTAGGATTGGGGGAGAGAAACCTGGTCCTAGATCTGCACGTAGGGGAAACTTCCCCCCGGATTGTGACCTGCCACCAATGGTCATTCAGGGATCTTTCTATCTGTGATGTCTGTGAAGAGTTTCTCAGAATGAAAAACAGAAGTTTTGACAACATCTCCATAGTTTCAGTTTGACAGATTTAAGAGAATAGAAAGAATAATTTAAAAAAACTTCACATGTTTTATGACAAAAAGTTCATATTTCCACCCTGTCTTTCAATACAACATAACATATACATACTGGTTACATCTAATGACACAACTCTCTCTGCACTGATTCCACTGTTCCACATGACATCTACCTACATTAACTATTATACAACTCTACAGCTCTACTCTATTCCACATTAGAGAAACCTTCACACAGATCCTTAGATACAGGGACAGAGTCAAAGGTGGCCCTCTGGTGGATGTAGTACTAACTACAGGTACAGCTGTAGTGTTGGTGACAGAGACCTGGGTGGATGTAGTACTAACTACAGGTACAGCTGTGGTGTTGGTGACAGAGACCTGGGTGGATGTAGTACTAACTACAGGTACAGCTGTAGTGTTGGTGACAGAGACCTGGGTGGATGTAGTACTAACTACAGGTACAGCTGTAGTGTTGGTGACAGAGACCTGGGTGGATGTAGTACTAACTACAGGTACAGCTGTAGTGTTGGTGACAGAGACCTGGGTGGATGTAGTACTAACTACAGGTACAGCTGTAGTGTTGGTGACAGAGACCTGGGTGGATGTAGTACTAACTACAGGTACAGCTGTAGTGTTGGTGACAGAGACCTGGGTGGATGTAGTACTAACTACAGGTACAGCTGTAGTGTTGGTGACAGAGACCTGGGTGGATGTAGTACTAACTACAGGTGCAGCTGTAGTGTTGGTGACAGAGACCTGGGTGGATGTAGTACTAACTACAGGTACAGCTGTAGTGTTGGTGACAGAGACCTGGGTGGATGTAATACTAACTACAGGTACAGCTGTAGTGTTGGTGACAGAGACCTGGGTGGATGTAGTACTAACTACAGGTACAGCTGTAGTGTTGGTGACAGAGACCTGGGTGGATGTGGTACTAACTACAGATACAGCTGTGGTGTTGGTGACAGAGACCTGGGTGGATGTAGTACTAACTACAGGTACAGCTGTAGTGTTGGTGACAGAGACCTGGGTGGATGTAGTACTAACTACAGGTACAGCTGTAGTGTTGGTGACAGAGACCTGGGTGGATGTGGTACTAACTACAGGTACAGCTGTAGTGTTGGTGACAGAGACCTGGGCGGATGTAGTACTAACTACAGGTACAGCTGTAGTGTTGGTGACAGAGACCTGGGTGAATGTAGTACTAACTACAGGTACAGCTGTAGTGTTGGTGACAGAGACCTGGGTGGATGTGGTACTAACTACAGGTACAGCTGTAGTGTTGGTGACAGAGACCTGGGTGAATGTAGTACTAACTACAGGTACAGCTGTAGTGTTGGTGACAGAGACCTGGGTGGATGTAGTACTAACTACAGGTACAGCTGTAGTGTTGGTGACAGAGACCTGGGTGGATGTGGTACTAACTACAGATACAGCTGTGGTGTTGGTGACAGAGACCTGGGTGGATGTAGTACTAACTACAGGTACAGCTGTAGTGTTGGTGACAGAGACCTGGGTGGATGTAGTACTAACTACAGGTACAGCTGTAGTGTTGGTGACAGAGACCTGGGTGGATGTAGTACTAACTACAGGTACAGCTGTAGTGTTGGTGACAGAGACCTGGGTGGATGTGGTACTAACTACAGATACAGCTGTGGTGTTGGTGACAGAGACCTGGGTGGATGTAGTACTAACTACAGGTACAGCTGTAGTGTTGGTGACAGAGACCTGGGTGGATGTAGTACTAACTACAGGTAAAGCTGTAGTGTTGGTGACAGAGACCTGGGTGGATGTATTACTAACTACAGGTACAGCTGTAGTGTTGGTGACAGAGACCTGGGTGGATGTAGTACTAACTACAGGTACAGCTGTAGTGTTGGTGACAGAGACCTGGGTGGATGTAGTACTAACTACAGGTAAAGCTGTAGTGTTGGTGATAGAGACCTGGGCCCGGTTTCCCAAAAGCATATTAAAGGTAAATTCATCTGAGAACAATAGGATCCTATTGTTGAAACGATGGACTTAGAATTAAGATGCTTTTGGGAAACCAGGACCTGGGCTGTAGAGCTCACAACCACCCCCACAGAGTCCTTCACTAATCCCAGACACACACCCACGTTGCCTGCCCTGTCCACTACCAACAGTTCTACCTTCTTTGAACAGCAGGTGAAGCTGTAGTCCAACCTGGTCACATTCTTGGATCTGTGGCCCACTGCCCTAGAAGTGTTGAGGGTCCCATTGCCCTGGTATAGGCTGATGCAGATGATTCCTGCCCCTTTGACACAGGCGGGGAGGTTGGCAGAGAGCTGCCAGTTTGAGGAGCTGCATGTTAACGGGCAGACAGAGGACACCACTGAGGTATAATCAGAACTGGAAACTGTGTCCAAGATGTGGTTGTTTTCAAGGTATTCACGTTCGCATACGCAGATTCATGGACGTCTGTATCCGGGTTGCATCCGGTTTACACAGCCCAACAATACATGCTCACTAGCACTTAGTGGGTACAGGGAAGCGAGGCTCTCCAGAGGGTGATACGGTCTGCCCAACGCATTTACCAGGGGTGTGTGTGTGTGTGTGTGTGTGTGTGTGTGTGTGTGTGTGTGTGTGTGTGTGTGTGTGTGTGTGTGTGTGTGTGTGTGTGTGTGTGTGTGTGTGTGTGTGTGTGTGTGTGTGTGTGTGTGTGTGTGTGTGTGTGTGTGTGTGTGTGTGTGTGTGTTACCTGTTTGCTGGTCTCCTGGTCCATTATTAGGAGCAGTGTCTGCTGTCTCTTCTCTCTTGGTGCTGATCTCACCGTCTCTCAGGGTGTCTGCACTGACGTAGATATCCACAATCCTCTCCTCCATCTCACCTCTGTTAAACTTGACCTTCTAGTTCATATCTGGTTCAGCATAGATGACCTTTGACATCTGTCGTGATGTTGTATTGATTGTGACGGCTGCTGTTCATCGATAATGATTAACTGTTTATAATTACGTGATTAAATTAATCAGGTAATTATTAACTCAGCATCCTGGGGCACCATGGGAAAGTTTGCTTTTATTGAGTTTCTATTTCCCAAATTAACTCAAAGAATATCAGAATATCGATTTTACAATCGTCGCTAATTCATTAATTCCCTCTACAGTCTCATCCTGAACGTCACATAATCCGGGAATCTACACAAACCCCAGTCCCACTAAATAAGTCTGTACCACACCAATTGAGTTGATTATTTATTTACTAACAAGCTAAAATGATAATATAAGATACACATACACAAACACACAGTCTAGGCTATTGATTAGAACGTAGTTTAATGAAACATCCTGATGAAACAAACAACGTAGTTTAATGAAGGATCCTATTGTTGAAACGATGGACTTAGAATTAAGATTCTTTTGGGAAACCAGGCCCTGGGCTGTAGAGCTCACAAGCACCCCCACAGAATCCTTCACTGAGCCCAGACACACAGCTGGCCAACACAATTATTTTTATGATTTTTTTATGTTACCTTTATTTAACTAGGCAAGTCAGTTAAGAACAAATTCTTATTTTCAATGACGGCCTAGGAACAATGTGACACATGTTACACAAATTGGGGATTTAAAAGGAGAGAAAAAGTGAGAGAGCACAAGAGAAAAGCACACTTGGGTACATTTGTAAACAATGCTTAGTTTAGCCCTAACCTTGCCCCGAACTGCCTCTCTTATGGGTCAGAATATAATGATGTAATTACGTGTCAAAGGTCTCCGATTTGGCATCTCCTTGTGGACAGAGTTCCTCCTTCTCTGATGGCAGCACTTCTTTGGTTACCGGGTGTAACTCTCTGATTGTTCACACGATGTCAGGGTCCTTTCTCTTAGTGGTCTGTTTCCTCGCCCTTGTTCTGAAAGGGGGTCTTCTGAGTATGGTCAGCCATGTAGCTCAGGGCTCCAGCGTAGGAACGAAAGCAGTGTAGACAACGCGATTCCTTGGAGAGTGGTAACCGGGTGGTCCTGCTAGAATTCAAAACACAGCTACTCATCCGTAGCATAGATTTGTTAAAAGGTTCCTTTGTCTTCTTCAACCTCGTGTTGCGTTGTGGGGTTACAACAAATAGAACCTTGGCTGCAGCACATGGTCACGTAGTCTGTTATGTTAATTCTTAACTCGCATGTTTTATACCCTCGGGTCAGAAAGAGGTGTTTCCGTCTTTTGTCAAGTTCTCTGGGCGTAACTAGTTACGAGGCAAAGTCTGGATTTTACTCATATCCAATTTCGACAACTAACATCACATTTAATCTTTTCAAAAACATTCTATTTGATCTGGACATTTTCCACACCACGTACAGTGTGCAAACATCAGGTACATATTGTGAAAACTCTTCAAGTTAAAATGTTTTTGTTATAACGACATTTATTTTCATATTCCATCTATCGTCATTACCACCATTTTGTCTGACAAAACATATTGTCCCAAAGTCCCTTTATTGCATGTTACTGTTCTGAGGTAGGTTCTCCATAGGCCCAACATACATTCCATTCCTCCACAGTAAGAGGACAAAGTGATTTTCTCTGCTGCCTTAAGATTTACAAAGGGTGTGAGGTTTCATAAAACCCCCACCTCCAGACCTCTCCATCTCTCCCCCTCTGGCGGGTGTGAGAGATGTCTCTGTAGGAGTGTGGTCCACGGTAACCTGACCCGAACAGGCCAGTCATGACACATCTTTAACAATACCTGGGTCTTTCTTTCTATGTAGGTCTACTATACACTAAGTCTCTGCTTCTAATTAATGTGGTGGTCTTCCAACATGGCCATCAGGAGGCGTCGTACGTCAACTGCAAGTCCTCTAAAAGTTAAGTTTCTGCTTCTAGTGATATCTCTGTCTCTGTGTGTCTCTGTCTGTGTGACTGTTGTAGGTGTTAACTCTATCAAAAGTTAAGTATCAAAATGATGAAACAGTAGTTGTGGCTATGCTAATAAAAAAATAGAACAAGTTTACTTACTTGTGTGCATGTGTGTGTGTGTGCGTCTGTGTGTGTGTGTGTGTGTGTGCGTGCGTGCGTGCATGCGTGCGTGCGTGCGTGCATGCGTGTGTGTGTGTGTGTGTGTGAGAGAGAGAGATTGTTACAGTGGTTATTTTTAAACCATTTTCTGCAGCATATGATGATGATGGACAGGACACTATCATACCAGGAAGATATAGATCATAGGGGGGAAGTGGAGAACAAAGGCTAGTTGTTAACACATATTAAATATCACATGTAACAGCCCCAAGATAATTCAGGGAGTTTCCAGAACTCCCCCTTCCTTTCAACTTTCTGCTGATTTGGACCCTCTGTTTACTCCCAGATATACATCAACATGTTCAGGAGGTCCAGGACTACAAACATGGGTCATTATAATGTCCAGACAATAGATGTGACACTACACACTGCTCCAAGTGGATATTGAGGGTGGGTAGTCTTAACCAGTGAGGATGAGGTGACAACATAAACCACCGGGGCTCACCTCTACATTTACAGTTTATTCATTTAGCAGATGCTCTTATCCAGAGAGACTTACAGGAGCAATTAGGGTTAAGTGCCTTGCTCAAGGGCACAATGACAGATTGTTCAAATAGTCGTTTCAGGAATTCAAACCAACAACCTTTTGGTTCCTGGCCCAACGATCTTAACCGCTAGGCTACCTGCTGCCCTCTCTTTTAATGAACCTGATTGGTTGAGGAGTTTTTGAGTGACAGCTGGTTGAACCACTGAAAATATCCACTACACTTCCCTCTTTTGGGACCCATATAGGAGAACAACAGTCAAGTATGAGCATTTGATATTGTGCTTATATGTAAATTGACAACAACGACTGACTGTTAAATATTATTTAGAGAATATCCTTTGATATCTCTACTACACTAATTGATTGGTGGTACAGTCAACTCCTATACAGTGTATGTAATGGTGGTTTGGTACTGTTGAGAATGAATGTTTTCACCAGGCCTAAACTGGAACATGTAAATATCTGTAGAATATATTTGAATTAGAAATGATGTGTATAGAAAATACAAATGTACTGCCTTCATGTTGAACCTGATGACGTATTAAACACAGGAAGTTACAAACAGGAAATAAGTAGGCCTTTTTTTAATATAATACTACAAACAAACACAACAATAGATGGGTTTGCATGCATGTGTGCATGCAGTGTGTGTGAGGTTGTGTATGTGGGTGTAAGACAGAGAGAGAATGTCTGTGAGAGAGAGACACACAGAGAGAGAGAGAGAATGAAGGAGGAAGTAGTGTGCACTGTGTGCTGCTGTATGTGTTACAGTATGTTGTCATGGTGATGTTAAAACTCTTTCTCACAAACCCAGTAGATTTCCCTGTCACAGGACAAGTCATTCCATGCCTCCAGAGGACGCTGATCTGTACGTATCTCAACACAGTCCTCCTCACCATAGTCTCGTCTGCCAGCACCATTATCAGGCTGTGGATGATGCCAGTACCTACAGGGTTAACAACAGTCAGATATCATGGTTAATACCAGTACCTACAGGGTTAACAACAGTCATATATCATGGTTAATACCAGAACCTACAGGGTTACAAACAGTCAGATATCATGGTTAATACCAGTACCTACAGGGTTAATAACAGTCAGATATCATGGTTAATACCAGTACCTACAGGGTTAAAAACAGTCAGATATCATGGTTAATACGAGTACCTACAGGGTTAACAACAGTCAGATATCATGGTTAATACCAGTACCTACAGGGTTAAAAACAGTCAGATATCATGGTTATTACCAGTACCTACAGGGTTAACAACAGTCAGATAGCATGGTTAATACCAGTACCTACAGGGTTAATAACAGTCAGATATCATGGTTAATACCAGCACCTACAGGGTTAACAACAGTCAGATATCATGGTTAATACCAGCACCTACAGGGTTAACAACAGTCAGATATCATGATTAATACCAGTACCTACAAAGGTTAAAAACAGTCAGATATCATGGTTAATACCAGTACCTACAGGGTTAATAACAGTCAGATATCATGGTTAATACCAGTACCTACAGGGTTAACAACAGTCAGATATCATGATTAATACCAGTACCTGACAATAACCTGTATAGATAAAGGTTGATTGAACTGAACATTGGAGCCTTATTGTCAGAGTAGTTATCATCTCTTACTCTGTGGTCAGTGTTGGTTCACTAGTTGAGTATGGAGGACCTAGAGTATGAACAACACAGAGAATCAGTCCTACTCCTTACTCTGTGGTCAGTGTTATTAGAGCGGTAGTGTATTACCTTGGGGTGGTCAGTGTTATTAGAGCAGTAGTGTATTACCTTGGGTGGTCAGTGTTATTAGAGCAGTAGTATATTACCTTGGGTGGTCAGTGTTATTAGAGCAGTAGTATATTACCTTGGGTGGTCAGTGTTATTAGAGCAGTAGTGTATTACCTTGGGGTGGTCAGTGTTATTAGAGCAGTAGTATATTACCTTGGGTGGTCAGTGTTATTAGAGCAGTAGTGTATTACCTTGGGGTGGTCAGTGTTATTAGAGCAGTAGTATATTACCTTGGGTGGTCAGTGTTATTAGAGCAGTAGTATATTACCTTGGGTGGTCAGTGTTATTAGAGCAGTAGTATATTACCTTGGGTGGTCAGTGTTATTAGAGCAGTAGTGTATTACCTTGGGTGGTCAGTGTTATTAGAGCAGTAGTGTATTACCTTGTGGTGGTCAGTGTTATTAGAGCAGTAGTATATTACCTTGGGTGGTCAGTGTTATTAGAGCAGTAGTATATTACCTTGGGGTGGTCAGTGTTATTGGAGCAGTAGTGTATTACCTTGTGGTGGTCAGTGTTATTAGAGCAGTAGTATATTACCTTGGGGTGGTCAGTGTTATTAGAGCAGTAGTATATTACCTTTGGGTGGTCAGTGTTATTAGAGCAGTAGTATATTACCTTGGGGTGGTCAGTGTTATTAGAGCAGTAGTATATTACCTTGGGGTGGTCAGTGTTATTAGAGCAGTAGTATATTACCTTGGGGTGGTCAGTGTTATTAGAGCAGTAGTATATTACCTTGTGGTGGTCAGTGTTATTAGAGCAGTAGTGTATTACCTTGGGGTGGTCAGTGTTATTAGGGCAGTAGTATATTACCTTGGGGTGGTCAGTGTTATTAGAGCAGTAGTATATTACCTTGGGGTGGTCAGTGGGGTGCCGTCCACCCATATCAAGTTCCCCTCAGTAACAGAGTCAGTCAGACCAATCCAGACTCTCTTGTTGAGGTTGAAGAGAAACTCCTGTTGTTGAAAAAGATAAATATATATACGTATATGTTTGATCATATTTACCGCCTGCACACCCATATCCTCTCTCTCTCTCTCTCTCTCTCTCTCTCTCTCTCTCTCTCTCTCTCTCTCTCTCTCTCTCTCTCTCTCTCTCTCTCTCTCTCTCTCTCTCTCTCTCTCTCTCTCTCTCTCTCTCTCTCTCTCTCACTCTCACTCACCTGTTCCTTATTACTGTTTATGATCACCAGGTCTGCTCCTCTCTCCAGACAGTCCTCTCTGCTCTGCTTCCAGGTTTTAGTCTCAGTAGACAGGAAGTACCAACTGGATTCAATCTTCTGCCAGCCTTCAGGACAGGTTTGTTCTACAAGATGAAGACGTGAATTTCTTTCAATTTACCACACAAGATACTAAAGTATTCAGACACACAATAAAGCGTGTGGGATTAAAGAAAGTGTACTATTGTATGTTTACTCACTGAGATTGGTAAACCTCCCATTAAGAACATCTCTCTCAGTCTGTAGCTGGTCTCTCTCTTCAGTCAGGTTGTTGTAACTAGTCTGAAGCTGGTCTCTTTAGTCAGGTTGTTGTAACTGGTCTGTAGCTGGTCTCTCTCTTTAGTCAGGTTGTTGTATTTGGTCTGTAGCTGGTCTCTCTCTTTAGTCAGAAGGCTGTTTACGTCCTGTAGCTGGTCTCTCTCTGTTGAGGCGTGATGACCAATGACTCCATCTGTAAAAGGGAAAAGTTAATCAAACATGTAACTACCACATCATTATTAATTAAGTATGATTAAGTAGGCTACTTAAGTCTCAGTGACAACATACTAAACTTACAGTAGACAGACAGGACTATGATCCCAGCCAGTAGGAGAACACACAGCAGCCCCAGACACACTGCAGCAACTCCAGAAGGTCTCTTCCACCACTGAACATGTACTGAATCACAAATGATTAAAGATCTTTGGTCATGTTTCATCCAGGATTGAGACAAATAAAGCTGGAGTTCTACAGGGTTATCACACCTGTAATTGTTTTTGTGCTTATGTGTTTGTGTTTGTTTGTGTGTGTGTGTGTGTGTCCGTGCAATCTTACCTGAAGCAACAACTCCATCTCTTGTACTGGGCTTGAAGGCTCTTACGTTGGCATATAATTGGCCATCAATGTCTGTGTTCTTCATTGCATCAGGCTCCTCGTCTTCAAATCCATCTGTGTTTTCATAGACTCCCTCTGACATCTTAACACACTTGTGGTCCAATACAGTAACTTCTACTTTTCTCAGCTCTAATGTACGTCTCTATCTATGTGTTCTCTCTGGACTGTCCTGGGTCTGTGTGACTTATTATAGTGATACATGTTTTTAAATAGTCAACCACAGTGAAGAGGAAACTGTCAAATCAACACCACACTGGTCACCACATGACTTAGTGTCTAATCTAAACATGTATGTTTCCCACAGGGCTCATCAGTATTAAACATGTGATTGAAATGAAGTGATAATATAATACACAATATGACTCTCACCAGTCTTAGTGTGATAATATAATACATGATATGACTCTCACCAGTCTTAGTGTGATAATATAATACATGATATGACTCCCACCAGCCTTAGTGTGATAATATAATACATGACATGACTCCACCAGCCTTAGTTTGATAATATAATCCATGATATGACTCCCACCAGTCTTAGTGTGATAATATAATACATGATATGACTCCACCAGTCTTAGTTTGATAATATAATACATGACATGACTCCAACCAGTCTTAGTTTGATAATATAATACATGATATGACTACCACGAGTCTTAGTTTGATAATATAATACATTATTTGACTCCCACCAGCCTTAGTGTGATAATATAATACATTATATGACTCCCACCAGTCTTAGTGTGATAATATAATACATGATATGACTCCCACCAGCCTTAGTGTGATAATATAATACTTGATATGACTCCCACCAGACTTAGTGTGATAATATAATACATTATTTGACTCCCACCAGCCTTAGTGTGATAATATAATACATTATTTGACTCCCACCAGCCTTAGTGTGATAATATAATACGTGATATGACTCCCACCAGCCTTAGTGTGATAATATAATACATGATATGACTCCCACCAGTCTTAGTGTGATAATATAATACATGATATGACTCTCACCAGCCTTAGTGTGATAATATAATACTTGATATGACTCCCACCAGCCTTAGTTTGATAATATACCACATTACATGTCTCTCACCAGTCTTAGTTTGATAATATAATACATTATATGACTCCCACCAGCCTTAGTTTGATAATATAATACATGATATGACTCCACCAGTCTTAATGTGATAATATAATACATTATATGACTCCCACCAGCCTTAGTGTGATAATATAATACATGATATGACTCCCACCAGCCTTAGTGTGATAATATAATACTTGATATGACTCCCACCAGACTTAGTGTGATAATATAATACATGATATGACTCCCACCAGCCTTAGTGTGATAATATAATACTTGATATGACTCCCACCAGCCTTAGTTTGATAATATACCACATTACATGTCTCTCACCAGTCTTAGTTTGATAATATAATACATTATATGACTCCCACCAGCCTTAGTTTGATAATATAATACATGATATGACTCCAACCAGCCTTAGTTTGATAATATAATACATGATGTGACTCTATATCATATTATATGATGTATGTATGAATTGATAGGGTCACAATTTTGTATCTGTTAAAATTATTTGGGATCCTGTTAATTGACATATACACTACATATATCCTGACTGAGTTTACAGCCCCCCAGCCTTCAAATTGAGAAGACATTATGGCTCTCACTCTATGACTGGTGGTGAGGGGGGAAGTTGTCCCTAGACGCTGATCTTAGGCCGGTTTTACATTTCCACAACTAATGGTTAAGGTTAAGATTGGGGGAGAGAAACCTGACCCTAGATCTGTACGTAGGGGAAACTTCCCCCCGTGGTGTGACCGGCCACCAATGGCCATTTATAGTAAGGGTCTTTTTTTATCTATGCTGAGGGTGAAGAGTTTCTCAGAATGAAAAAGCAGACGTTCTGACAATATCTCCATAGTTTCAGTTTGACAGATGTAATAGAATAGAAAGAGGAATAAAAACCCTTCACATGTATTATGACAAAACATTCACATCTCCAACCTGTCTTTCAGTACAACATAACATATACATACTGGTTACATCTAATGACACAACTCTCTCTGCACTGATTCCACTGTTCCACATGACATCTACCTACATTAACTATTATACAACTCTATAGCTCTACTCTATTCCACAGGAGGAGAGAAAGCATCACACAGATCCTTAGATACAGGGACAGAGTCAAAGGTGGCCCTCTGGTGGACGTAGTACTAACTACAGGTACAGCTGTAGTGTTGGTGACAGAGACCTGGGTGGATGTAGTACCAACTACAGGTACAGCTGTAGTGTTGGTGACAGAGACCTGGGCGGATGTAGTACTAACTACAGGTACAGCTGTAGTGTTGGTGACAGAGACCTGGGCCCGGTTTCCCAAAATAGTTTTAAGTCTAAGTTCATCTTAGAACAAAAGGATTCTGTGGTAATAATGATGGAGACTTACGATGCATTTGGGAAACCGGGCCCTGGGCTGTAGAGCTCTCAACCACCCCACCACGTCTTTCACTGAGCCCAAACACACACCCACGTTGCCTGCCCTCTCCTTTACCACCAGCTCTACCTTCTTTGAACAGCAGATGGAACTGCAGTCCCCCGGGTCACGTTCTCGTTCCTGGGGCCTACCGCCTGTTAGGCTCGTTGATAGAAGGAGACCAAGGTGCAGCGTGGTAGGCGTACATTTTCTCTAATTATAAATGTTCCACCAAAAAACAATAAACAACTCAACGAACGTAAAGCTAGGAGTGCAACACATGCAACACAAAAAGACAAGATCCCACAACTGAAGGTGGGAAAAAGGGCTGCCTAAGTATGATCCCCAATCAGAGACAACGTTAGACAGCTGCCTCTAATTGGGAACCATACTCGGCCAACAAAGAAATATCTCAATTAGTCTTTCCTGTATTCCTCTCCTCCTAAACTCCTTGAAGTTTCAAAGTACCTCCCCTAGGATTGTATTTTCCAATGAATTTTGAGAAGGCAGCGAGGAAAAAGGGATGTGAAAAAAAAATCGAGGAAGGATGAATAGAGAAAAATCCCAAAGGCAAGTCTGTAATACCACTTTTTTTCAGTCATCACTATCTGGCCTTTTTCTACAATTTCTCTTCTTAAAATCTGATTTGAACCCTAACCTTTACCACACTGCTAACCTTATGCCTAACCACAACATTAAATGAAGACCAAAAAATACATTTGTATATTCATAAATGTGTACGATTATATACAATTTGTGCTATTATACATCTGTTACAGCATCCACAATACCCCAAACAATGCACACTGCGCAGAATTAGAACTAAACCCGCTAATTATCAAAATCCAGAAAAGAGCTGGAAAAGATCACCACAAAGCCCTCACCTTGATAGATGAACCTAGAGAAGTCTCAGCCAGCTGGTTCTGGGGCTCTGTTCACAAACACAAACAGACCCCACATAGCCCCATGACAGAAACACAATTAGACCCAGCCAAACTATAATAACAATAAGATAACTATTTGACACACTGGAAATAATCAACCAAAAACAGAGCACATTGGAATGCTGTCTGGCCCTAAACAGAGAGTACACAGTGGCAGAATAGCTGACCACTGTGACTGACCCTAAATGAAGAAAAGTCTTAAATATGTACAGACTCAGTGAGCCTAGTCTTGCTATTGAAAGATGCCGCCATAGGCAGTCCTGGCTCTTGTGAGAAGACAGGCTATGTGCACACTGCCCATAAAATGAGGGGGAAACTGAGCTGCACTTCCTAACCTCCTACCAAATGTATGTCCACATCAGAGACACATATTTTCCACAGATCACACAGACCCACAAAGAATTAGAAAACAAATCAAACATTGACAAACTCGCATAAGTTAGGTGATCTAATACCTATTTTTACTTAAACATTTCACTGATGGTTAGGACCTGTAAGTAAGCATTTCACTGTACGGTCTACACCTGTTGTGTTCGGTGCACGTGACAAATACATTTTGATCTGATTTGATCACAGCAACAAGATTGCCATGAAAACAGGGCAACCAATGGAGCACAAACAACATTGTAAATACCACCAATATTTATCTGTTTATTTATCTTACCCTACTATTCATACTACAACTATTTGCACATTGTTAAAACACTGTAGCTGATAATCTAACATTTGAAACATCTTTATTCTTTTGAAACATTTGAGTGCAATGTTTACAGTACATTTAATTGTAATTTTTTATTGGGTAGATCAGCTTTAATATTGCTGATAAGTTGTAACTTCCATCAATGTAATTGTCTCCATCATTTCCAATCCCCCATATAGTTTGGGGGAAAATGTATATAAAATGTATATATTTTTGTATATATTTTCATTTATTATTTTCCCCTAATCCTACCACTCCTCCCCCCTTTTAAACAGTTTTTTTAATGATGTTTTTTGTTTCTTGCTTTGGCAAGATAAACACATGTTTCCCATGCCAATAAAAACCCATTGGGGGAGAGAGATATTTGTGTACAGACGACATGCAATGCAACTGTACATAACGAGCTATTGTTCTCTAGGATAGGGGGCAGAGTTTTCACTTTGGGAAAAATAGCGTGCCCAGTTTCAACTTCGTTCTACTCATCCCCAGAATATAAGATATGCATATTATTAGTAGATTTGGATAGAAGACACTTTCTAAAACTGTTTGAATCATATCTGTAAGTATAACAGAACTTATGTAGCAGGCAAAACCCTGAGGACTAACCATTATTTTTTTTATTTTTTTTATAAGTCACTGTCTGTTCAATGAGTTTTCATTGGGAGGCCAGATTTCTAATCACTCTGTTCTCAGTTCCTACTGCTTCCACTGGATGTCACTAGTCTTGCGAAATAGGTTGAGGTTATTCATTTGTGCAATGAAGAAGAAGGCCATCAGGAAGTAGAGTAACGTCTTGTGTACTGTTTGAGAGTTGCGCAAGACTAAAAAAATGTAGCTTTGTTTGTTGATCTCCTGTATTGAAAACAGATAGACCCGTCTTCAATTTGATCGATTATTAACGTTTACAAATACCTTAAGTTGTATTACAAAAGTACTTTGAAATGTTTTGGCAAAGTTTAGAGGTAATTTTTTAGATATTTTGTAGTGACTTTGCGCAAATTGGAAGCTGTTTTTTTCTGGATCAAAGGCGCCAAATAAATGGACAATTTGTATATATATGGACGGAATTAATCGAACAAAAGGACCATTTGTGATGTTCATGGGACATATTGGAGTGCCAACAAAAGAATCTTGTCAAAGGTAATGCATGTTTTATAATTTATATCTGCGTTTTGAGTAGCGCAGGCATGGTTGAAATATGCTACACTCTATTTGTTGACATTGTGCTATCATCATATAATAGCATCTTATGCTTTCGCCGAAAAGCCTTTTTGAAATCTGACATGTTGGCTGGATTCACAACAAGTGTAGCTTTAATTTGGTATCTTATATGTGTGATTTAATGAAAGTTTGATTTTATATCATTTTTTTGAATTTGGCACTCTACATTTTCCCTTGCTATTGGCCAGGTGGGACGCAACCGTCCCGCTATCCCAGAGGTTTTTAAGGAAGAACCACTGTAGGAGTTGGCAAGACAGCACTAAACAGATCTGGGACTCTAGCTAGGGTTGGGTTAAGTTTAGGTAAGAAGAATTGTTTAGGGGTTGGAGTGAGGTTAGAAAACAAAATTCAAGCCAGGAACCTTGTGTTATGCCTTACATTCACCACCAACCTATCACCTAGTAAGTGTATTTAACTCGCACTGTAAGCTCTGCCCTCTGACCATTGAGCTTTAATTGAACCAATCACATTCATTATGTCCTTGAGGCAGAGCTGCCCTCAGGGCAAGATTGAATATGGAAAACTGTCCCTAACCAATCTGGATTGTTGTTTGAGGTTTAGGCTAAATCTCTATCACCTGTTCACATTCTTTTAACCAACCCTTTGTCCATCTGCTGGTGGATAGAAAAAGCATTGAGCATTTAAATAAACCGATGACCAAACCACAAACAACATGGAAGCTGTCAAAAAACAAGGAAGATGAAGGCACTTAAAATCCCTTTATTGTGGTCGTACGTTCAATGAAACAACACACAAAAAATGAATGTAAAACAAGAAACAAGAAAACAATGGAACATATTATCTACAATATTGTATGTATACTGCATAACTTTGCTCTTCAATAAAACATATTTGTTCATTGAACAATATATTTTAAAATATTATAGATTGGGTTGCCAGATGGTGGTGTCATACATGACCGATGACATCACAATGGTCTTAAAGCCAATTTGAACAATGGGTTAATGAGGAAATGCATCAGTCTTCATTGGTTATCAACATGGCTTGTTTCTGCTGGTGCAAAAAGGTATGAAATCAGGTCATTTAATCGATTTACAACTACAAATATCCTGGAGTAGTATTTCTTATATAGACCTAGTGGGAAGAGTACAAGTTAAAGTACATTCTGATTGACAAATACATAAAAAGTGAAGTTTGGCTTTTGCAAATGTCACTCAATGTAACCTGTCTATACTGTGTTATTTGAGGTTTAGGATAGATAGCTAAGTTCCTCTAATTTAGGCCTACCTTTTCCTATTCTGATGACCCCCCTCTTCCATTGGCTGGGGATCAAGGAAAAAAGGATTTAGCACTATCACATCTTCTTGTTAACAGAAAAAACGTCAGAAAGCAAATTCAGTTGATGTGGAGCAGAAGACAAGAAAGAAGAAGGAGAGTGGCACTTCATCCCCCTCTCCAATTCCATCTGACCGTTCTGAACAGAATGGCTTCGCCACCTCTGACCCCTCACCCTCTGACCAACTCTCCTCCCTCCATCCACCTCCCTCTCCTGTTAAATGTTCCTCTCAGCCTTGCTCTCCTGCTAAACAGCCCTCTGTACCCCGGTCACCTGCCAAACACCCTTCCCCAGTGAAATCCTCTCCAGTGGTGTCCCATCCTAGTTCTCCCTCTCCTACCAACCCTCTGGACTGTCATGGAGACACCAGCCATGAGGGCACAACAGTCAGGTAATTCAAACATAAAGTACAGTGCCATCCTAGAGTCTCTTTGGAGAGTTGGGTTTAGTGCTACAATACCAGGGCCAGTGTTTATCAAGAGTATGAGTGTTAATCTAGGATCAGGTCCTCTCTGTCCATAATAATCTGATTTTATTATGATCTAAAAGGCAAAACTGATCCTAGATCAGACTCCTACTCTGACGCTTGATACACACAGTCCCAGAAAGTTATTTTCCTCAAACTGTAGTTTTAGGCTCTTCTATCCACATCTAGTGGATAAAGAGAGTACTAACCTATTGCCCTGGTCTACTTGGTACACTGCATTTACATGGACAGCAGTACATACATAACTACTCAGACTGTGTTTATAGTACAGTATAGTGTTTAATAGAGAGACTGTGTAGAGTGGTACTATCTCTGTGTTGGAGGCCTGAGACCTGTTTCTCTCCTTCTTCCAGACCTCTGTCTCTTCAGGAACACTCTAGTCCAAGACCCCAGAGGCCAGTCTCGGCCACCAGAAGCATGACTCTTCCCAGGGCCAGTTCAGCCACCAGAAGCATGACTCTTCCCAGGGCCAGTTCAGCCACCAGAAGCATGACTCTTCCCAGGGCCATTTCAGCCACCAGAAGCATGACTCTTCCCAGGGCCAGCTCAGCCACCAGAAGCATGACTCTTCCCAGGGCCAGCTCAGCCACCAGAAGCATGACTCTTCCCAGGGCCAGTTCAGCCACCAGAAGCATGACTCTTCCCAGGGCCAGCTCAGCCACCAGAAGCATGACTCTTCCCAGGGCCAGCTCAGCCACCAGAAGCATGACTCTTCCCAGGGCCAGCTCAGCCACCAGCAGCATGACTCTTCCCAGGGCCAGCTCAGCCACCAGAAGCATGACTCTTCCCAGGGCCAGCTCAGCCACCAGCAGCATGACTCTTCCCAGGGCCAGCTCAGCCACCAGAAGCATGACTCTTCCCAGGGCCAGCTCAGCCACCAGAGGGCCAGAAGAGACCCAGGGGGCCAGAGGAGAACGGGGGGCACTGGTCAACATGGAACTTCTTGGGTAAACCACAACACACTGCAAATGCATTGAATATAAGTTATTTGTTGTTTAGAGATCAGTGTCTGATATACTATGGGGATAGGGCTTACTATCGAGCATGTTCGTTTTATTAGATATTTATAAACCCATGAATTATGTCAATCTTGGTCTAAAGGACACCCATTTCTTTGTGTTAAATATCATTTATCCCTGACCAAGATGGCTGCCATTATCACCACTTTATAGAGATATGAAGGTTTATGATTCATCTCTATGTGTGTACTGATGGCCGCTTCTTCTTCACAGGTTGCCTAACATTGGCAACACTTGCTTCCTTAACGCCACCCTGCAGTGCCTCCTGGTCCTGCCGTCCTTCTCAAAGGCAATCCTGCACCAGGAACAACTCTGGAGCTCCTCCCCCTTCTCCAACCTGCTCAGGTAAGGAAGGCTCAAAAGCAGACACTCACCCCACACACCCATTATTTGTGGTCATAAATTAAAGAAGGGACACTCTTTTCACGCCACTTCTATAGAAAGTGATTGTCGTAGCAGGTTAGGAGAGCATTTTCACTAATCCTAACCCTTTTCCTAACCTTAACCACTTCATATTTTGCTGTGTATTGTTTTTTTTGTTTTCAGGTTTTGTTTTGTTTTCGGGAATCTTCATAACCAAGAGGAACAACAATGACACAATGATTATGATGTAGGCATTTTGTAGGCCAATTTGGAAAGTGTAGAATGACTACATGACCCACAATACTCATTGACTGAACATTCCACCTTACTGTGGGAAATGTGGTCGTTTTTTAAAATGCTCTGGATTTGAGAGCAGTATCCAAACCAAATATCTTAGGAGAATAAACAACACATTTTTGTTGTTTGGCTTCATTGTCCGTCCTCAAAGGTGAAATTGAATTGACTTGAATGAATCATTTCTAATGATGGGGTGCCGCTAGATAAAACATATTTGTATATACTCATCTGCCTCTTCAGGCGTAAGCCAGTAGGTTGACACCATCCAGTCAGCTGCTCATTTACTCTCTGTCTCCCCTACAGGTGTCTGTCTGATGTGCACCGTTTGAGTCTACCTGACAGTGGTGCAAACCAGGCCTCAAAAGCAGACCTCATGTGGAAGGTCAAGTACTCCTTGTCGGGATACGATTTGAAGTATCTAGGGGACACGCAACAGGTAACTGAGGCACTACTCTCTTGTGTACGAGCGCTCTTTTTGCAAGGCTTCATTTTGTCTTCATCATTTGCTTTTATCTTGGTGTGTTTCTCTCTCTTCCTCATCATAGGACGCACACAAGTTACTAGTGAACATGCTGTGCCAGCTGAAGGAGGAGGGCATGATACTGAAGACACTCGGGGTGAACTATTCCTGCCCTGTTTCTCAGCTGGAGTTCCAGCTTGTGTCGGTGCGCACATGTACCAGGTAAGAGCTCCCATTGGTTGTAATGTATCTACTGAGAACATGATCTTTCTGCAAATAATATCACAAAACACATGGCATAACAGAAACATTGTAGAGACCTGAAACAGAAACAGACTTGATGCATTTTCCTTCTCTTTGTGCTGCTTCTGAAGCTGTGGGCGCGAGTCGTCCACCAGAGAGGACTACAACCACCTCTCATTGGACTTCAGCCCTGAGCGCACCTTGCTGAGCAGCCTAGCACTCACTTTCAAAGTCAGCACTTAGGGCTCAGCCCTGCATGTAGAGACTAACACCCAGGGCAAGCTGCCCACTGCCTCAGAATACGCTATCTTATTATTATAGTGGTGTCATTCATTTTGTAATGCTTTTGTTTCTAACCAGGGTGAAAAGGTTGAATTCACATGTGAGGGCTGTAAAGGCCTCCACGCCTTAAAGGTGGAGCAGTTCCACACACTGCCTCTGTGAGTTGTCCCTTTATAACCTCTCATAGGACTAGCAGTGTTTCATGAAATGAGTGTTCATTGTGTCCTGAGCCTTTAGGAGTAGTTACCTTCCTGAGCAGGTTGTAGGACTTAGGGATGAGCACCACCGAACCCATTTCACTCATCTGTTATTTTGTTGACTGGTTTCATTGTCTGTCTGTTCATCTCTCTTCCTCTCTGTCTCTGGGCAGTGTGCTGGTTCTGCATCTGAAGAGGTTTGGAGGACCTGGGGGGTTGGAGAAGCTGGAGGCTCCTCTTTTGTTTCCTTCGGAGCTGAGGCTCTCCACCCTCTGTGGGGACATGGTGCCACACCTGCACAGTGCCAGCCCACAGGCCCTCACCAACCAGGCCCCCAGCATCCAGGGGTCCATCCCCCAGACCCTCGCCAGCCTAGTCTCCAGCCCACCTGGAGAGGCTAAATACAGCGCCCTCTGCTGTACAGGTAAGTCATTGCACCGTACCACTATTCTTGCTCCAACACCACACAAACCACCCACTCCCAAAACGGTCCTGCTGACAGAGAAGCTGGAAGCTGCAATTTAAAATGTTTCTCAGACATCTTTAGTGATGTTTCTCAGACATCTTTAGTGATGTTTCTCAGACATCTTTAGTCATGTTTCTCAGACATCTTTAGTGATGTTTCTCAGACATCTTTAGTCATGTTTCTCAGACATCTTTAGTGATGTTTCTCAGACATCTTTAGTGATGTTTCTCAGACATCTTTAGTGATGTTTCTCTGACATCTTTAGTGATGTTTCTCAGACATCTTTAGTGATGTTTCTCAGACATCTTTAGTGATGTATGGGAGCTGTTTTAGTCCAGAGCATTTCAGACAAGTGACCACGTTTTCTCAGCTCTTGATATGTATATTTGACCCCTCAGATTCAAATGACCAGGAACCAGGAAAAGTGCTGCTGACAGCCTCAGTGGTGAGAAGAGAGAGAGAGATAGAGAGTGAAAAAACATTTTTTTTTAAGAATAAAGTAGGCTAATAAAGTAGGCTGAAACCAGTGAAAAATAAGTTATGACAGAACACTGAGATAGTTATGAGGAGTACACGATGTAGTAGACCTCCTGCAGTAGACTAGTACTGTAGTAGACTGTAGACTGTGGTGGACTGTAGAGGAAATGAGAATCACCTACGATCACATGTGTTTTCTTACAGAAGCAGCAGCCAGTGCAGTCAGTGAATGGTTACTACCAGCTGACTGGCTTAGTCTCTCATTTGGGAGGCTCCGCAAACTCCGGTAAGTAAATACCTTAAAACACACACATGCAGATGCACAATACATATGACATCAGACATCAGACTTCCTTCTCCTCGGCTCTCAATTTACGTGTTCACGTCTGCCTCTGCCGTATACACAAGTATCTTAAAGGCCAGGGATCATCAACTAGATTCAGCTTCGGGTCCATTTTTTTTCTTAGCCAGATGGGCAACGGTATGGAACAAAATTACTAATAATTTGTAGACTGCAAATTGACCGTAAGAAGCCCAAACAGATACAATATTTGACTCATTTCAAACCTTGCTTACATTTGTGTACAATCACATATCTCTCTTTATTGTGCGTGGGAATACTTTGAAACACATTTCCAAAATGAAAATCACTTGGAGCTGATTTGCTGTTGTTTTTACAGTCTTTTAACAATTACATTTTATTTGGTCAGAAAGCATTGTGGGACAAATTTGTCCCACGGGCCGAAATTTGGGGAACCCTGGTGTATGGGATAATTAGACCCTCCAATAGCCACTTTGGCCAAGCGAGCAAGTCTGCAGGCTTCACAGTGAAGTGCTATCCCAACAAGCACTGCAATATGTTTAGAGTTTATGCAGTTTAATTCAAAAGAATGGAGAGACATGCCTAATTATATGCCACTTGTATTTGTTTATCTCTGATTTCAAAACTTGACACATATAACAGATCAAATACCTCACAAAGGAACTGTTTAACTGTTACAACACACTCTATTACCCACAATAGCCTGAACTTTGACCTCTAGTCTGTCTTCCTTGTTCCACAGGGCACTACATTAGTGACATCTTGCATGCCAGTGGAAACTGGTTCTGCTGTAACGACAGTCAGGTGTCAATGTCCAATGAGGCCACTGTGCTGAGGACCAGAGCCCGGAGTGCCTACATGCTCTTCTATATGTTCAGGTACTGCTGACTCTCGCCATCTATGTTCTTGTGTTGCTATTTATGTGTACGGTTCCTTTCACCCTACAGGGCAAGAGAGCGGGAGGCCCCAGCACACAGGGCCTAACAGGAGCACCAGCACCAGCCCCAGCATAAACAGGGGTAGTACCTGGACAGCCTCCAATCACTCAGACCTGCCTCAACAGGGGCAGCACCTGGACAGCCTCAAAACCCCCAGCCCAGCCTCAACAAAAGCAGCATTTGGACCATTTTCAACACCCCTAGGTTAGCCTCAACATGGGAAGAACCAGGCCTAGTCTCAACATGGGAAGAACCAGGCCCAGTCTCAACATGGGCAGAACAAGACCCAGCCCCAACAACCTCAGACCTGCCTCAACAGGTGCAGCACTCGGCCCAACTTCAATCATGGGGCTGAAGGGAGACTTGCTCTTCAACACTAGCATCAACATTCTTTCAGTAGCTTATGTCATAAATACCTGCCCTTGTTTTGACTGCTTCACCTAATGTATAAAGCTCATGTAAGAAAACGTATAAAGTATACACACTAAATGTAGTACACATGTAAATGTGTTGGATAGAGTGTGTGATTATTTAGAGGGTACAACATCCCTTCTATTTGGTTTGGTTGAAATCCTCCTGTTGTGAAATACACTGTGGTGTATAACCTCTTATTCAGCATGGTCAGACCGGAGGACCTGTAATATTCAACATTGATCCATGTCGGGAGATGACTTGTGCATGCCATGCAATTTTAATAAAGACAAACAAATTTAAGATAATCCAATTTAAGATGATTCTGTTAACCGTTGTAACTCTTTAACTCAGGTAGCTTTATCGTATTCTATTCTTATTTACAATAAAAGTGACTCCAAAGTTACACAATACATTATTTACCATGAATTTCTATTACATTTCCATTTGAGTCATTTATCAGACTTACAATTAGAGCATTTATCTTAACATACAGTGCCTTCAGAAAGTATTCACACCCCTAGACTTTTTACACATTTTGTTGAGTTGCAGACTGAATTTAAAATGTGGTAAATATATTTTCTCTCTCACTCAACTACACAAAATACCCCATAACAACAAAGTTAAAACATATTTTTAGAAATGTTTGCAAATGTATTGAAAATTAAATATAATATAGAATATACATAAGTATTCACACCCCTAAGTCAATACTTTGTAGAAGCACCTTTGGCAGCGATTAAAGCTGTGACTATTTCTGTTAAATCTATAGGAGCTTTCTACACCTGGATTGTGCAACATTTGCCCAGTATTCTTTTCAAAATGCTTTAAGTTCTGTCAAATTGGTTGTTGATCATTCCTAGACAACCATTTTCAGGTCTTGCCATAGATTTTCAAGTAGATTTAAATCAAAACTACATGTACATATTACCTCAACTAACTGGTGCCCCCGCACTTTGACTCTGTACCGGTACTCCCTTGTATATTGGTTCCAAGATGGCTTAACAGTTCAGACGTCATTTTTGTCCTCGTACTGTCTTGTCCTGTATATATATATTTACATATATATTTACACCTTCTTCGCATATCTTTTATATATTTTATTATCCTAGAACTCAACTACAAAAGCTTTCCTGCAACCCGCCTCACCAATTACTTAAAAAAAAATATTATTTACCTCAAATCTGAAAATCCACAGTGGAAGCTAACCAGGGGCTAATCAGAAGTTAGCCAGAAAGCTAACCAGAAGCTAGCTGAAAGCTAATCTGAAGCTGCCCAGAAGTTGGCCTGTTTGCTGGCTAGCGTTGGTGTTTCAGCTGCCCACGTTTTGTGGTCATCAGCTATTCCTTTAGCTCGATAATCTACCGGCACTTTTGTGCAACGCGACTCGGACCAGAGCATACCGGGCCTTTTTTTCTCTCAGTTTCCCCGGATTTCAGCCCCAGGCTCTGGACATTTGCACCTTGATTTCGCAGCTAGTTAGCTGCAAACTGTGTGACTATTGGCTTACGTCGATCCCGGAGCAAACTTAAATTATTCCGGAGCTAGCCAGCTGAGGAGTTCCATCAGCCATTCCTGGGCTACAGTCACCTATCCGGACCCGGGTTTTTATTGCTGCAGATACGGAGCCCCACCGGGCTTTCACGATTGACTGCCGACGTTATCTGCCCGAGGGAGTTATCCAACTGGCACCTCCGTCACGACGTTACCTGAACGCTCATCTGGGGCCCGCTAATCGTTAGCTGTCTTATCGGCTGCTATCTGAATAAGTATATCGGACAAATTTTTTTCTTGGGTCACTATATCTATTTTGCCAATTGGATTGATCCCCTCTACAAGACACGGAACCCCACTAATCTACCGACGGAAACGCACGAGGTGTCTAAAAATAGACATAGCCATCTACCCGGCCAGCTGTCTGGATCGCCGTGACCCCAACCAACCTCTACTCACTGGACCCTTATTGATCACTCGATTAAGCATGCCTCTCCTTAATGTAAATATGCCTTGTCCATTGCTGTTCTGGTTAGTGTTTATTTACTTATTTCACTGTAGGGCCCCTAGCCCTGCTCACTATACCATATCCAACCTTTCAGTTCCACCACCCACATATGCGATGACATCACCTGGTTTCAATGATGTTTCTAGAGACAATATCTCTCTCGTCATCACTCAATACCTAGGTTTACCTCCACTGTATTCACATCCTACCACACCTTTGTCTGTACATTATTCCTTGAAGCTATTTTATCGCCCCCAGAAACGTCCTTTTACTCTCTGTTCTAGACGACCAATTCTCATAGGTTTTAGCCGTACCTTTATCCTACTCCTCCTCTGTTCCTCTGGTGATGTAGAGGTGAATCCAGGCCCTGCAGTACCTAGCTCCACTCCTATTCCCCAGGCGCTCTCTTTTGATGACTTCTGTAACCGTAATAGCCTTGGTTTTATGCATGTTAACATTAGAAGCCTCCTCCCTAAGTTTGTTTTGTTCACTGCTTTAGCACACTCTGCCAACCCGGATGTTTTAGCCATGTCTGAATCCTGGCTTAGAAAGACCACCAAAAATTCTGACATTTTCATCCCCAACTACAAGATTTTCAGACAAGATAGAACGGCCAAAGGGGGCGGTGTTGCATCTACTGCAAAGATTGCCTGCAGAGTTCTGTTTTACTATCCAGGTCTGTTCCCAAACAATTTGAACTTCTACTTTTAAAAATCCACCTCTCTAAAAACAAGTCTCTCACCGTTGCCTCCTGCTATAGACCACCCTCTGCCCCCAGCTGTGCTCTGGACACCATGTGTGAACTGATTGCCCCCATCTATCTTCAGAGCTCGTGCTGCTAGGCGACCTAAATTGGAACATGCTTAACACCCCAGCCATCCTACAATCTAAGCTTGATGCCCTCAATCTCACACAAATTATCAATGAACCTACCAGGTACCACCCCAATTCCGTAAACACGGGCACCCTCATAGATATCATCCTAACCAACTTGCCCTCCAAATACACCTCTGCTGTTTTCAACCAAGATCTCAGCGATCATTGCCTGCATCCGTAATGGGTCAGCGGTCAAACGACCTCCACTCATCACTGTCAAACGCTCCCTGAAACACTTCAGCGAGCAGGCCTTTCTGATCGACCTGGCCGAGGTATCCTGGAAGGATATTGATCTCATCCCGTCAGTAGGGGATGCCAGGATATTATTTTTAAATGCCTTCCTCACCACCTTGAATAAGCATGCCCCATTCAAGAAATTTAGAACCAGGAACAGATATAGCCCTTGGTTCTCTCCTGACCTGACTGCCCTTAACCAACAGAAAAACATCCTATGACGTTCTGCATTAGCATCGAACAGCCCCCGTGATTTGCAACTTTTCAGGGAAGCTAGAAACCAATATACACAGGCAGTTAGAAAAGCCAAGGCTAGCTTTTTCAAGCAGAAATTTGCTTCCTGCAACACAAATTCAAAAAAGTTCTGGGACACTGTAAAGTCCATGGAGAATAAGAACACCTCCTCCCAGCTTCCAACTGCACTGAAGATAGGAAACACTGTCACCACTGACAAATCCACTATAATTGAGAATTTCAATAAGCATTTTTCTACGGCTGGCCATGCTTTCCACCTGGCTACCCCTACCCCGATCAACAGCACTGCCCTCCCCTCTGCTAATCGCCCAAGCCTTCCCCATTTCTCTTTCTCCCAAATACAGTCAGCTGATGTTCTGAAAGAGCTGCAAAATCTGGACCCTTACAAATCAGCCGGGCTAGATAATCTGGACCCTTTCTTTCTAAAACTATCTGCTGAAATTGTTGCCACCCCTATTACTCGCCTTTTCAACCTCTCTTTCGTGTCGTCTGATATTCCCAAAGATTGGAAAGCAGCTGCGGTTATCCCCCACCTCAAAGGGGGGGACACTCTTGACCCTAACAGCTACAGACCAATATCGATCCTACTCTGCCTTTCTAAGGTCTTCGAAAGCCAAGTCAACAAACAGATTACCTACCATTTCGAATCCCACCATACCTTCTCCGCTATGCATCCTGGTTTCAGAGCTGGTCATGGGTGCACCTCAGTCACGCTCAAGGTCATAAACGATATCTTAACCGCCATCGATATGAAACAATACTGTGCAGCCGTATTCATTGACCTGGCCAAGGCTTTTGACTCTGTCAATCACCACATCCTCATCGGCAGACTCGACAGCCTTGGTTTCTCTAATGATTGCCTCGCCTGGTTCACCAACTACTTCTCTGATCGAGTTGTGTCAAATCGGAGGGTCTGTTGTCCGGGCCTCTGGCAGTCTCTATGGGGGTGCCACAGGGTTCAATTCTTGGACCGACTCTCTTCTCTGTATACATCAATGATGTCGCTCTTGCTGCTGGTGATTCTCTGATCCATCTCTACGCAGACGACACTATTCTGTATACTTCTGGCCCTTCTTTTGACACTGTGTTAACAACCCTCCAGGCGAGCTTCAATGCCATACAACTCTCCTTCCGTGGCCTCCATTTGCTCTTAAATACAAGTAAAACTAAATGCATGCTCTTCAACCGATCGCTGCCTGCACCTGCCCGCCTGTCCAACATCACTACTCTGGACGGCTCTGACTTAGAATATGTGGACAACTACAAATACCTAGGTGTCTGGTTAGACTGTAAACTCTCCTTCCAGACTCACATCAAACATCTCCAGTCCAAAGTTAAATCTAGAATTGGCTTCCTATTCCGCAACAAAGCATCCTTCACTCATGCTGCCAAACATACCCTTGTAAAACTGACCATCCTACCAATCCTCGACTTCAGTGATGTCATTTACAAAATAGCCTCCAAAACCCTACTCAATAAATTGGATGCAGTCTATCACAGTGCCATCCGTTTTGTCACCAAAGCCCCATATACTACCCACCACTGCGACCTGTACACTCTCGTTGGCTGGCCCTCGCTTCATACTCGTCGCCAAACCCACTGGCTCCAGGTCATCTACAAGACCCTGCTAGGTAAAGTCCCCCCTTATCTCAGCTCGCTGGTCACCATAGCAGCACCTACCTGTAGCACGCGCTCCAGCAGGTATATCTCTCTGGTCACCCCCAAAACCAATTCTTCCTTTGGCCGCCTCTCCTTCCAGTTCTCTGCTGCCAATGACTGGAACGAACTACAAAAATCTCTGAAACTGGAAACACTTATCTCCCTCACTAGCTTTAAGCACCAGCTGTCAGAGCAGCTCATAGATTACTGCACCTGTACATAGCCCATCTATAATTTAGCCCAAACAACTACCTCTTTACCTACTGTATTTATTTATGTATTTATTTTGCTCCTTTGCACCCCATTATTTCTATCTCTACTTTTTCTATCTCTACTATCTACTTTTTTTTTCTTTTTTTTTTAACTTGATTTATTGTATTTACTTCGCCACCATGGCCTTTTTTATATTTTTATTTATATATATATTTTGTTTGCCTTCACCTCTCTTATCTCACCTCACTTGCTCATATTGTATATAGACTTATTTTTCACTGTATTATTGACTGTATGTTTGTTTTACTCCATGTGTAACTATGTGTTGTTGTATGTGTCGAACTGCTTTGCTTTATCTTGGCCAGGTCGCAATTGTAAATGAGAACGTGTTCTCAATTTGCCTACCTGGTTAAATAAAGGTGAAATAAATAAATAAATAAAAACTGTAACTTGTCCACTCAGGAACATTCACTGTCTTCTTGGTAAGAAACTCCAGTGTGTATTTGGCCTTGTGTTTTAGGTTATTGTCCTGCTTAAAGGTGAATTAATCTCCCAGTGTCTGGTGGAAAGCAGACTGAACCAGGTTTTCCTCTAGGATTTTGTCTGTGTTTAGCTCAATTCAGTTACTTTTTTTCTTCTGAAAAACTCCCCAGTCCGTAACGATTACAAGCATACCTTGACATCCTGTATGATAATGAAACTCTTTATCAGTCAACCACAGTGGATTAGAAACACTGGTCACCACGTGACTTCCACCAGTCTTATGTGATAATATAATACATGATATGACTCCCACCAGCCTTAGTTTGATAATATAATACATGATATGACTCCCAATAGTCTTAGTTTGATAATATAATACATGATATGACTCCCACAAGCCTTAGTGTGATAATATAATACATGATATGACTCCCACCAGTCTTAGTGTGATAATATAATATATGATATGACTCCCACCAGCCTTAGTGTGATAATATAATACATGATATGACTCCCACCAGTCTTAGTGTGACAATATAATACATGCTATGACTCCCACCAGCCTTAGTGTGATAATATAATACATAGTATGACTCTATATCATATTATATGATGTATGTGTGAATCCACAGGGTCACATTTTTGGATCTGCTATAATAAATTGGGATCCTGTTAATTGACATATACACTATATATGTCCTGACTGAGTTTACAGCACCCCAGCCTTCAAATGGAGAACACATTATGGCTCTCACTCTATGACTGGTGGTGTAGGGGGAAGTTGTCCCTAGACACTGATCTTGGGTCAGTTTTGTATTTCCACCACAAATGGTTACGGTTAGGATTGGGGGAGATAAACCTGATCCTAGATCTGAACCTAGGGGAAACTTCCCCCCGGAGTGTGACCGGCCACCAATGGCCATATAGGGATCTTTCTATCTGTGATGTCTGTGAAGAGTTACTCAGAATGAAAAGCATAGGTTCTGACAACATCTCCATAGTTTCAGTTTGACAGATTTAAGAGAATAGAAAAATAATAATTTAAAAAACTTCACATGTTTTATGACAAAACATTCATATTTCCACCCTGTCTTTCAGTACAACATAACATATACATACTGGTTACATCTAATGACACAACTCTCTCTGCACTGATTCCACTGTTCCACATGACATCTACCTACATGAACTATTATACAACTCTACAGCTCTACTCTATTCCACAGCAGGAGAGAAAGCACCACACAGATCCTGAGATACAGGGACAGAGTCAAAGGTGTCCTTCTGGTGGACGTAGTACTAACTACAGGTACAGCTGTGGTGTTGGTGACAGAGACCTGGGTGGATGTAGTATCAACTACAGGTACAGCTGTAGTGTTGGTGACAGAGACCTGGGTGGATGTGGTACTAACTACAGGTACAGCTGTGGTGTTGGTGACAGAGACCTGGGTGGATGTAGTATCAACTACAGGTACAGCTGTAGTGTTGGTGACAGAGACCTGGGTGGATGTAGTACTAACTACAGGTACAGCTGTAGTGTTGGTGACAGAGACCTGGGTGGATGTAGTACTAACTACAGGTACAGCTGTAGTGTTGGTGACAGAGACCTGGGTGGATGTAGTACTAACTACAGATACAGCTGTTGTGTTGGTGACAAAGACATGGGCCCGGTTTCCCAGAAGTATATTAAGGCTAAATTCATGTTATATCAATAGGACCCTATGCTTTAAATTATGGACTTAATCTCAAAATGCTTTTGGCAAGCTGGACCCTGGGCTGTAAAGCTCACAACCACCCCTACCGAGTCCTTCACTCAGCCCAGACACACCCACGTTGCCTGCCCTGTCCACCATCACAAGTTCTACCTTCTTTGAACAGCAGGTGGTGTTGCAGGCCACCCAGGTCACGTTCTCGGCCCTGGGACCAACCACCGTGGAAGTGTTGAGGTCCCGTTGCCCTGACATAGGGTGACTCGGTCAATGCCTGTCCCGTTGGCACCGTCAGTGAGGTTGGCAGAGATCTGCCAGTAGGAGGCACTGCAGTCAGCCGGGCATTTGGATGAGACACTGACCACCCCACACTGAGGGCGATCTGTCACCTGGAGGGAGGGGAGATAGAACAGACAGAGAGAGAGAGAAAGAGAGAGAGAAAGAGAGAGAGAGAAAGAGAGAAAGAGAGAAGAGAGAAGGAGAGAGAGAAAGAGAGAGAGAAAGAAAGAGAGCTTAGTCGGACAACTGAGGTAGTGGTGGTAGTGGTGGTAGTGATAGTGGTGGTGGTTGTGGTTGTGATGGTAGTAGTGGTAATAGTGTAGGTAGTTTTAGTGGTGGTGGTAGTGTTGGTTGTAGTGGTTGTGATGGTAGTGATAGTAGTGGTGGTTGTGGTAGTAGTGATGGGTGTGGTGTTTGTAGTGGTTGTAATGGTAGTAGTGGTAATAGTGTAGGTAGTTTTAGTAGTGGTGGTTGTGGTGGTAGTGGTGGTTGTGGTGGTAGTAATGGTAATAGTGGAGGTAGTTTTAGTAGTGGCGGTAGTGGTGGTTGTAGTGGTTGTAATGGTAGTAGTGGTAATAGCAGAGGTAGTTTTAGTAGTGGTGGTAGTGGTGGTAGTGGTAGTTGTAGTGGTTGTAATGGTAGTAGTGGTAATAGTGTAGTTAGTTTTAGTAGTGGTGGTAGTGGTGGTTGTAGTGGTTGTAATGGTAGTAGTGGTAATAGTGTAGGTAGTTTTAGTAGTGGTGGTAGTGGTGGTAGTGGTGGTTGTAGTGGTTGTAATGGTAGTAGTGGTAATAGTGGAGGTAGTTTTAGTAGTGGTGGTAGTGGTGGTTGTGGTGGTAGTGGTGGTAGTGGTGGTAGTGGTGGTTGTGGTGGTGGTAGTGGTTGTAATGGTAGCAGTGGTAATAGTGTAGGTAGTTTTAGTAGTGGTGGTAGTGGTGGTTGTAGTGGTTGTAGTGGTTGTAATGGTAGCAGTGGTAATAGTGTAGGTAGTTTTAGTAGTGGTGGTAGTGGTGGTTGTAGTGGTTGTAATGGTAGTAGTGGTAATAGTGTAGGTAGTTTTAGTAGTGGTGGTAGTGGTGGTTGTAGTGGTTGTAATGGTAGTAGTGGTAATAGCAGAGGTAGTTTTAGTAGTGGTGGTAGTGTTGGTTGTAGTGGTTGTGATGGTAGTGATGGTAGTGGTTGTGATGGTAGTAGTGGTAATGGTGTAAGTAGTTTTAGTAGTGTTGGTTGTGGTGGTGGTTGTGGTTGTGGTGGTAGTGGTGGTAATAGTGTAGGTAGTTTTAGTAGTGGTGGTTGTGGTGGTGGTTGTGGTAGTGGTGGTAGTGGTGGTTGTGGTGGTAGTGGTTGTAATGGTAGTAGTGGTAATAGTGTAGGTAGTTTTAGTAGTGGTGGTGGTTGTGGTTGTGATGGTGGTATTGGTTGTGATGGTAATAGTGTAGGTAGTTTTAGTAGTGGTGGTTGTGGTGGTTGTGTTGGTGGTATTGGTTGTGATGGTAGTGGTTGTGATGGTAATAGTGGTAATGGTGTAGGTAGTTTTAGTAGTGTTGGTTGTGGTGGTGGTAGTGGTTGTAATGGTAGTAATGGTAATAGTGGAGGTAGTTTTAGTAGTGTTGGTTGTGGTGGTGGTTGTGGTTGTGATGGTAGTAGTGGTAATAGTGGAGGTAGTTTTAGTAGTGTTGGTTGTGGTGGTGGTTGTGGTTGTGATGGTAGTAGTGGTAATAGTGGAGGTAGTTCTAGTAGTGTTGGTAGTGATGGTTGTGGTGGTTGTAGTGGTTGTGATGGTAGTAGTGGTAATAGTGTAGGTAGTTTTAGTAGTGTTGGTTGTGGTGGTGGTTGTGGTTGTGATGGTAGTAGTGGTAATAGTGGAGGTAGTTTTAGTAGTGGTGGTAGTGGTGGTTGTGGTGGTAGTGGTGGTTGTGATGGTTGTAGTGGTTGTAATGGTAGTAGTGGTAATAGTGTAGGTAGTTTTAGTAGTGGTGGTAGTGGTGGTTGTGGTGGTTGTAATGGTAGTAGTGGTAATAGTGGAGGTAGTTTTAGTTGTGGTGGTAGTGGCGGTAGTGGTGGTTGTAGTGGTTGTAATTGTAGTAGTGGTAATAGTGGAGGTAGTTTTAGTAGTGGTGGTAGTGGTGGTTGTAGTGGTTGTAATGGTAGTAGTGGTAATAGTGGAGGTAGTTTTAGTAGTGGTGGTAGTGGTGGTTGTAGTGGTTGTAATGGTAGTAGTGGTAATAGTGTAGGTAGTTTTAGTAGTGGTGGTAGTGGTGGTAGTGGTGGTTGTAGTGGTTGTGATGGTAGTAGTGGTAATAGTGTAGGTAGTTTTAGTAGTGGTGGTAGTGGTGGTTGTAGTGGTTGTAATGGTAGTAGTGGTAATAGTGTAGGTAGTTTTAGTAGTGGTGGTTGTGGTGGTTGTAGTGGTTGTAATGGTAGTAGTGGTAATAGTGTAGGTAGTTTTAGTAGTGGTGGTAGTGGTGGTTGTGGTGGTGGAAGTGGTGGTTGTGGTGGTTGTAGTGGTTGTAATGGTAGTGGTGGTAATAGTGTAGGTAGTTTTAGTAGTGGTGGTAGTGGTGGTAGTGTTGGTTGAAGTGGTTGTGATGGTAGTGATAGTAGTGGAGGTAGTTTTAGTAGTGGTGGTAGTGGTGGTTGTAGTGGTTGTAATGGTAGTAGTGGTAATAGTGTAGGTAGTTTTAGTAGTGGTGGTAGCGGTGGTTGTAGTGGTTGTAATGGTAGTAGTGGTAATAGTGTAGGTAGTTCTAGTAGTGTTGGTAGTGGTGGTAGTGGTGGTAGTGGTGGTTGTAGTGGTTGTGATGGTAGTAGTGGTAATAGTGTAGGTAGTTTTAGTAGTGATGGTTGTGTTGGTTGAAGTGGTTGTGATGGTAGTAGTGGTAATAGTGTAGGTAGTTTTAGTAGTGGTGGTAGTGGTGGTAGTGGTGGTTGTATTGGTTGTAATTGTAGTAGTGGTAGTAGTGGAGGTCGTTTTAGTAGTGGTGGTAGTGGTGGTTGTGGTGGTAGTGGTGATAGTGGTGGTAGTGGTGGTTGTGGTGGTGGTAGTGGTTGTAATGGTAGTAGCGGTAATAGTGTAGGTAGTTTTAGTAGTGGTGGTAGTGGTGGTTGTAGTGGTGGTAGTGGTTGTAATGGTAGTAGTGGTAATAGTGTAGGTAGTTTTAGTAGTGATGGTTGTTGTAATGGTAGTAGTGGTAATAGTGGAGGTAGTTTTAGTAGTGGTGGTAGTGGTGGTAGTGGTAGTTGTAGTGGTTGTAATGGTAGTAGTGGTAATAGTGGAGGTAGTTTTAGTAGTGGTGGTAGTGGTGGTTGTAGTGGTTGTAATGGTAGTAGTGGTAATAGTGTAGGTAGTTTTAGTAGTGGTGGTAGTGGTGGTAGTGGTGGTTGTAGTGGTTGTGATGGTAGTAGTGGTAATAGTGTAGGTAGTTTTAGTAGTGGTGGTAGTGGTGGTTGTAGTGGTTGTAATGGTAGTAGTGGTAATAGTGTAGGTAGTTTTAGTAGTGGTGGTTGTGGTGGTTGTAGTGGTTGTAATGGTAGTAGTGGTAATAGTGTAGGTAGTTTTAGTAGTGGTGGTAGTGGTGGTTGTGGTGGTGGAAGTGGTGGTTGTGGTGGTTGTAGTGGTTGTAATGGTAGTAGTGGTAATAGTGTAGGTAGTTTTAGTAGTGGTGGTAGTGGTGGTAGTGTTGGTTGAAGTGGTTGTGATGGTAGTGATAGTAGTGGAGGTAGTTTTAGTAGTGGTGGTAGTGGTGGTTGTAGTGGTTGTAATGGTAGTAGTGGTAATAGTGTAGGTAGTTTTAGTAGTGATGGTTGTGTTGGTTGAAGTGGTTGTGATGGTAGTAGTGGTAATAGTGTAGGTAGTTTTAGTAGTGGTGGTAGTGGTGGTAGTGGTGGTTGTATTGGTTGTAATTGTAGTAGTGGTAGTAGTGGAGGTCGTTTTAGTAGTGGTGGTAGTGGTGGTTGTGGTGGTAGTGGTGATAGTGGTGGTAGTGGTGGTTGTGGTGGTGGTAGTGGTTGTAATGGTAGTAGCGGTAATAGTGTAGGTAGTTTTAGTAGTGGTGGTAGTGGTGGTTGTAGTGGTGGTAGTGGTTGTAATGGTAGTAGTGGTAATAGTGTAGGTAGTTTTAGTAGTGATGGTTGTTGTAATGGTAGTAGTGGTAATAGTGTAGGTAGTTTTAGTAGTGATGGTAGTGGTGGTAGTGGTAGTTGTAGTGGTTGTAATGGTAGTAGTGGTAATAGTGTAGGTAGTTTTAGTAGTGGTGGTGGTTGTGGTTGTGATGGTGGTATTGGTTGTGATGGTAGTAGTGGAGGTAGTTTTAGTAGTGGTGGTGGTTGTGGTTGTGGTGGTGGTATTGGTTGTGATGGTAGTGGTTGTGATGGTAGTAGTGGTAATGGTGTAGGTAGTTTTAGTAGTGGTAGTAGTGATGGTTGTGGTGGTTGTAATGGTAGTAATGGTAATAGTGGAGGTAGTTTTAGTAGTGTTGGTTGTGGTGGTGGTTGTGGTTGTGATGGTAGTAGTGGTAATAGTGTAGGTAGTTCTAGTAGTGTTGGTAGTGATGGGTGTGGTGTTTGTAGTGGTTGTAATGGTAGTAGTGGTAATAGTGTAGGTAGTTTTAGTAGTGGTGGTAGTGGTGGTTGTAGTGGTTGTAATTGTAGTAGTGGTAGTAGTGGAGGTCGTTTTAGTAGTGGTGGTAGTGGTGGTTGTGGTGGTAGTGGTGATAGTGGTGGTAGTGGTGGTTGTGGTGGTGGTAGTGGTTGTAATGGTAGTAGTGGTAATAGTGTAGGTAGTTTTAGTAGTGGTGGTAGTGGTGGTTGTGGTTGTAGTGGTGATAGTGGTGGTAGTGGTGGTTGTGGTGGTGGTAGTGGTTGTAATGGTAGTAGTGGTAATAGTGTAGGTAGTTTTAGTAGTGGTGGTAGTGGTGGTTGTGGTGGTGGTAGTGGTTGTAATGGTAGTAGTGGTAATAGTGTAGGTAGTTTTAGTAGTGGTGGTAGTGGTGGTTGTGGTGGTAGTGGTGGTTGTGGTGGTGGTAGTGGTAATAGTGTAGGTAGTTTTAGTAGTGGTGGTAGTGGTGGTTGTGGTGGTAGTGGTGATAGTGGTGGTAGTGGTGGTTGTGGTGGTAGTGGTGGTTGTGGTGGTGGTAGTGGTAATAGTGTAGGTAGTTTTAGTAGTGGTGGTAGTGGTGGTTGTGGTTGTAGTGGTGATAGTGGTGGTAGTGGTGGTTGTGGTGGTAGTGGTGGTTGTGGTGGTGGTAGTGGTAATAGTGTAGGTAGTTTTAGTAGTGGTGGTAGTGGTGGTTGTGGTGGTGGTAGTGGTTGTAATGGTAGTAGTGGTAATAGTGTAGGTAGTTTTAGTAGTGGTGGTAGTGGTGGTTGTGGTGGTAGTGGTGATAGTGGTGGTAGTGGTGGTTGTGGTGGTGGTAGTGGTTGTAATGGTAGTAGTGGTAATAGTGTAGGTAGTTTTAGTAGTGGTGGTGGTTGTGGTTGTGGTGGTGGTATTGGTTGTGATGGTAGTGGTTGTGATGGTAGTAGTGGTAATGGTGTAGGTAGTTTTAGTAGTGGTAGTGGTTGTGGTTGTGGTGGTGGTATTGGTTGTGATGGTAGTGGTTGTGATGGTAGTAGTGGTAATGGTGTAGGTAGTTTTAGTAGTGGTAGTAGTGATGGTTGTGGTGGTTGTAATGGTAGTAATGGTAATAGTGGAGGTAGTTTTAGTAGTGTTGGTTGTGGTGGTGGTTGTGGTTGTGATGGTAGTAGTGGTAATAGTGTAGGTAGTTTTAGTAGTGATGGTTGTGTTGGTTGTAGTGGTTGTGATGGTAGTGATAGTAGTGGTTGTGGTGGTGGAAGTGGTGGTTGTGGTGGTTGTAGTGGTTGTAATGGTAGTAGTGGTAATAGTGTAGGTAGTTTTAGTAGTGGCGGTAGTGGTGGTTGTAGTGGTTGTAATGGTAGTAGTGGTAATAGTGTAGGTAGTTTTAGTAGTGGTGGTAGTGGTGGTTGTAGTGGTTGTAGTGGTGGTGGTAGTGGTGGTAGTGGTGGTTGTAGTGGTTGTAGTGGTGGTAGTAGTGGTGGTAGTGGTGGTTGTGGTGGTGGTAGTGGTTGTAATGGTAGTAGTGGTAATAGTGTAGTTAGTTTTAGTAGTGGTGGTAGTGGTGGTAGTTTTAGTAGTGGTGGTGGTGGTTGTAGTGGTTGTGGTGGTAGTGGTGGCACCATCTCTGACCAGTAGAGCTGGTATCTTACACCAACCAAGTCCTTTCAAATCAGTGACCAGAGAGACAATATGAGGAGAGGAGGCCCAATTTAGAGTTTTGGAACATGACCCTTACCTTGCTGACAGAGAGACGCAGGACAGAGTAGTTCAAGTCTGTGGCTCCAGCGGAGTCGATGGTCAGGGTGACGTCCGTTCCCAACAGCGTGCTGGCAGGTGCCATCAGGGTCACCGTGCCGCTCAGTCACCATGGAGATGTTGCCGGGGAAGGAGGAAGTGAAGGTCGTTGATGGCTTTGACGATAAAGGTTCCTCCGGTTCAGATGGCCATTGCCACGGTGAAGGGCACAGAGATGGTAGAACCGGGTTCTAGAGTACTGTCAGCCTGGGCCTGGGGAGAGAAGAACTTCACTTTTTAACAATAAGACAGAGTGTGTCCAAAATGGCATCATATTCCTTATATATAGTGCACTACAATTCACCAGAACACTCGTGGCCCTGGTCCAGAGGAAAAGTGTGCACTTTCAGACCCAGACAGAGAGTTCTACAAGAGGAAACCAACTGACCGTAGCAGAGATGCTGGAAGTCTTTATCTGAGTGGAGGCCTGTCTCTGGAAAGGCTAGGGGATGATTTGGTGGTGGCGCTGTTGCTTTCTCCCCTCAGACGAGGAGGAGGAGGAGGAGGGGTTAATAGACAATACATTAGACATGTAATCAACACAGTCACCTGGAGGTTGAACCAATGAGAAGATCCACTTCCCTTCCCTCTTTTGGGACCCATATAGGGGAACGACTGTCAAATAGTGCTCTTATATAACTTGACAACAAAGACTGACTGTCAACGATGATACTTTGATATCTCTACTACACTCATTGATTGGTGATACAGTCAACTCCTATACAGTGTATGTAATGGTTGTTTGGTACTGTTGAGAATGTTTGCACCAGGCCTAAATTGGAGCATGTAAATATCTGTTGAATATATTCGAATTGGAAATTATATGTATGCTCAAAGTCAAATATACTAACTTCATGTTGAACCTGATGACGTGGGAAACATAACTGCTTGTACACAGGAAGTTACAAACAGCAAATAAGTAGGACTTTTATTAATATGATATTACAAACAAATACAACAATAGGTGTACATGCATGCATGTGTGTGTGAGAGAGAGAGAGACAGAGAGAATGAAGGAGGAAGTTGTGTACATTGAAGGCTGCTGCATGTGTCTTCATGGTGATGTTAAACCACTTTCTCACAAATCCAATTGAGTTTCCTGTCACATGACAAGTCATGCCATGCCTCCAAAGGACTCTGATTTTTACATATCTCAACACAGTCCTCCTCACCATATTATGGTTTGCCATCACCATTATCAGGTTGATGTGGGGACCAGTACCTACAGGGTTAAAACCGTCAGATATCATGGTTAATACCAGTACCTACAGGGTTAACAACAGTCAGATATCATGGTTAATACCAGTACCTACAGGGTTAAAAACAGTCAGATATCATGGTTAATACCAGTACCTACAGGGTTAAAAACAGTCAGATATCATGGTTAATACCAGGACCTACAGGGTTAAAAACAGTCAGATATCATGGTTAATACCAGTACCTAGAGGGTGAACAACCGTCAGATATCATGGTTAATACCAGTACCTATAGGGTTAAAAACAGTCAGATATCATGGTTAATACCAGTACCTACAGGGTTAAAAATAGTCAGATATCATGGTTAATACCAGTACCTACAGGGTTAAAAACAGTCAGATATCATGGTTAATACCAGGACCTACAGGGTTAAAAACAGTCAGATATCATGGTTAATACCAGTACCTAGAGGGTTAAAAACAGTCAGATATCATGGTTAATACCAGCACCTACAGTGTTAATAACAGTCAGATATCATGGTTAATACCAGTACCTACAGGGTTAACAACAGTCAGATATCATGGTTAATACCAGTACCTACAGGGTTAAAAACAGTAAGATATCATGGTTAATACCAGTACCTACAGGGTTAAAAACAGTCAGATATCATGGTTAATACCAGTACCTACATGGTTAAAAACAGTAAGATATCATGGTTAATACCAGTACCTACAGTGTTAAAAACAGTCAGATATCCTGGTTAATACCAGTACCTACAGGGTTAAAAACAGTCAGATATCATGGTTAATACCAGTACCTACATGGTTAACTACAGTCAGATATCATGGTTAATACCAGTACCTACAGGGTTAACTACAGTCAGATATCATGGTTAATACCAGTACCTACAGGGTTAACTACAGTCAGATATCATGGTTAATACCAGTACCTACATGGTTACTAACACAGATATCATGGTTAATACCAGCACCTACAGGGTTAACAATAGTCAGATATCATGGTTAATACCAGCACCTACAGGGTTAACAATGGTCAGATATCATGGTTAATACCAGTACCTACAGGGTTAACAACAGTCAGATATCATGGTTAATACCAGTACCTACAGGGTTAACAACAGTCAGATATCACAGTTAGAACGTCACAATCCTTAATAATATACAGACATGTTTCATCTTAAAGTTAACTTTGTTGATTGCTGCCATCAATGACAATAGCCTGTATAGAAAAATATTGAATGGAGCCTTATTGACAGACTAGTTATCTTATCTCCACCCATTTCCAGGTCCCCTCAGACCAATCCAGACTCTCTTCTTCGGGTTGAAGATAAATGTCTGATGTTGAGAAATGTAAATATATATACTGTGAGCTCCAAAAGTATTTCAACCTTGACACGTCTTGTTGTTTTGTCTCTGTACTCCAGCAGTTTGAAATGATACAATCACTATGAGGTTAAAGTGCAGACTGTCAGCTTTCATTTTAGTTTTTTTTTGTCCGTATCGGGTGAACTGTTTAGAAATGCCAGAACTTTTTGTACATACTGTAGGGACCAAAATGATTGGGACAAATTATCTTATACGTCTATTAAAGTATTCATGGTTTAGTATTTGATCCCATATTTTTAGCGTTCTAAAAACTTGTCTGCATTTGCTGTTTGCTCTGGTTGTGTTTCAGATTATTAGGAAATGATCGGTAAAGAATGTATTGTGTCATTTTGGAGTCACTTTTATTGTAAATTATAATAGAATATGTTTCTAAACGTGTACATTAACGAGGATTCGACCATAATTATGGATAGTCCTGAATTAATGGTGAATAATGATGAGTGAATGCACAAATATTATACCCCAGGACACGCTAAGCTCTCCTGTTATGGTAATGGTGAGAGGTTAGCATGTCTTAGGGGTATAATACTTGTGAGTCTGTAACTTTAATATACATATAAATGAATTTGTCCCAATTTCTTTGGTCCCCTAAAAGTTCTGTTATTTCTAAACGGTTCAACCGATATGGATGAAAATACACCAAAGTGAAAGTTGTCTCTCTCTTCAGTCTGGGTGTTGTAACTGGTCTGTAGCTGGTCTCTCTCTTTACTCAGGGTGTTGTAACTGGTCCTTAGCTGGTCTCTCTCTTTAGTCAGGGTGTTGTAACTGGTCTGTAGCTGGCCTCTGTCTTTAGTCAGGGTGTTGTAACTGGTCCTCAGCTGGTCTCTCTCTTTAGTCAGGTTGTTGTATCTGGTGTGTAGCTGGTCTCTCTCTTTAGTCAGGGTGTTGTAACTGGCCCGTAGCTGGTCTCTCTCTTTAGTCAGGGTGTTGTAACTGGTCCGTAGCTGGTCTCTCTCTTTAGACAGGGTGTTGTAACTGGTCCGTAGCTGGTCTCTCTCTTTAGTCAGGGTGTTGTAACTGGTCTGTAGCTGGTCTCTCTCTTTAGTCAGGGTGTTGTAACTGGTCTGTAGCTGGTCTCTCTCTTTACTCAGGGTGTTGTAACTGGTCCTCAGCTGGTCTCTCTCTTTAGTCAGGTTGTTGTATCTGGTGTGTAGCTGGTCTCTCTCTTTAGTCAGGGTGTTGTAACTGGTCCGTAGCTGGTCTCTCTCTTTACTCAGGGTGTTGTAATTGGTCCGTAGCTGGTCTCACTCTTTAGTCAGGTTGTTGTAACTGGTCCATAGCTGGTCTCTCTCTTTAGTCAGGGTGTTGTAACTGGCCCGTAGCTGGTCTCTCTCTTTAGTCAGGGTGTGGTAACTGGTCCTTAGCTGGTCTCTCTATTTATTCAGGGTGTTGTAATTGGTCCGTAGCAAGTCTCACTCTTTAGTCAGGTTGTCGTAACTGGTCCGTAGCTGGTCTCACTCTTTAGTCAAGGTTGTTGTAACTGGTCCGTGGCTGGTCTCTCTCTTTAGTCAGGGTGTTGTAACTGGGCCGTAGCTGGTCTCACTCTTTAGTCAGGTTGTTGTAACTGGTCTGTAGCTGGTCTCACTCTTTAGTCAGGGTGTTGTAACTGGTCCGTAGCTGGTCTCTCTCTTCAGTCAGAAGGCTATAACTGGCCTGTAGCTGGTCTCTCTCTTTAGTCAGGTTGTTGTAACTGGTCCGTAGCTGGTCTCTCTCTTCAGTCTGGTTGTTGTAGCTGATGTGTAGCTGGTCTCTCTCTTTAGTCAGGGTGTTGTAACTGGTCCGTAGCTGGTCTCTCTCTTTACTCGGGGTGTTGTATTTGGTCTGTAGCTGGTCTCACTCTTTAGTCAGGTTGTTGTAACTGGTCCGTAGCTGGTCTCTCTCTTTAGTCAAGGTGTTGTAACTGGCCCGTAGCTGGTCTCTCTCTTTAGTCAGGGTGTTGTAACTGGTCCTTAGCTGGTCTCTCTATTTACTCAGGGTGTTGTAATTGGTCCGTAGCTGGTCTCACTCTTTAGTCAGGTTGTCGTAACTGGTCCGTAGCTGGTCTCACTCTTTAGTTAAGGTTGTTGTAACTGGTCCGTAGCTGGTCTCACTCTTTAGTCAGGGTGTTGTAACTGGTCCGTAGCTGGTCTCACTCTTTAGTCAAGGTTGTTGTAACTGGTCCGTAGCTGGTCTCTCTCTTCAGTCTGGTTGTTGCAGCTGATGTGTAGCTGGTCTCTCTCTTTAGTCAGGGTGTGGTAACTGGTCCTTAGCTGGTCTCTCTATTTATTCAGGGTGTTGTAATTGGTCTGTAGCAAGTCTCACTCTTTAGTCAGGTTGTCGTAACTGGTCCGTAGCTGGTCTCACTCTTTAGTCAAGGTTGTTGTAACTGGTCCGTGGCTGGTCTCTCTCTTTAGTCAGGGTGTTGTAATTGGGCCGTAGCTGGTCTCACTCTTTAGTCAGGTTGTTGTAACTGTTCCTTGCTGGTCTCTCTCTTCAGTCTGGTTGTTGTAGCTGATGTGTAGCTGGTCTCTCTCTTTAGTCAGGGTGTTGTAACTGGTCCGTAGCTGGTCTCTCTCTTTACTCGGGGTGTTGTATTTGGTCTGTAGCTGGTCTCACTCTTTAGTCAGGTTGTTGTAACTGGTCCGTAGCTGGTCTCTCTCTTTAGTCAAGGTGTTGTAACTGGCCCGTAGCTGGTCTCTCTCTTTAGTCAGGGTGTTGTAACTGGTCCTTAGCTGGTCTCTCTATTTACTCAGGGTGTTGTAATTGGTCCGTAGCTGGTCTCACTCTTTAGTTAAGGTTGTTGTAACTGGTCCGTAGCTGGTCTCACTCTTTAGTCAGGGTGTTGTAACTGGTCCGTAGCTGGTCTCACTCTTTAGTCAAGGTTGTTGTAACTGGTCCGTAGCTGGTCTCTCTCTTCAGTCTGGTTGTTGTAGCTGATGTGTAGCTGGTCTCTCTCTTTAGTCAGGGTGTTGTAACTGGTCTGTAGCTGGTCTCACTCTTTAGTCAGGGTGTTTTAACTGGTCCGTAGCTGGTCTCTCTCTTCAGTTAGAAGGCTATAACTGGCCTGTAGCTGGTCTCTCTCTTTAGTCAGGGTGTTGTAACTGGTCCGTAGCTGGTCTCACTCTTTAGTCAGGGTGTTGTAACTGGTCAGTAGCTGGTCTCTCTCTTCAGTCAGAAGGCAATAACTGGCCTGTAGCTGGTCTCGCTCTTCAGTCAGAAGGCTATAACTGGCCTGTAGCTGGTCTCTCTCTTTAGTCAGGTTTTTGTAACTGGTCCGTAGCTGGTCTCTCTCTTATGTCAGAAGGCAATAACTGGCCTGTAGCTGGTCTCTCTCTTTAGTCAGGTTGTTGTAACTGCTCCGTAGCTGGTCTCTCTCTTCAGTCAGAAGGCTATAACTGGCCTGTAGCTGGTCTCTCTCCTTAGTCAGGTTGTTGTAACTGGACTGTAGATGGTCTCTCTCTTTAGTCAGGGTGTTGTATATGGTCCGTAGCTGGTCTCGCTCTTTAGTCAGGTTGTTGTATCTGGTGTGTAACTGGTCTCTCTCTTTAGTCAGGGTGTTGTAAGTGGTCCGTAGCTGGTCTCTCTCTTCAGTCAGAAGGCTATAACTGGCCTGTAGCTGGTCTCTCTCTTTAGTCAGGTTTTTGTAACTGGTCCGTAGCTGGTCTCTCTCTTATGTCAGAAGGCTATAACTGGCCTGTAGCTGGTCTCTCTCTTTAGTCAGGTTGTTGTAACTGGTCCGTATCTGGTCTCTCTCTTCAGTCAGAAAGCTATAACTGGCATGTAGCTGGTCTCTCTCTTTTGTCAGGGTGTTGTAACTGGTCTGTAGCTAGTCTCTCTCTTTAGTCAGGGTGTTGTAACTGGTCTGTAGCTGGTCTCTCTCCTTAGTCAGGTTGTTGTAACTGGACTGTAGCTGGTCTCTCTCTTTAGTCAGGGTGTTGTATATGGTCCGTAGCTGGTCTCGCTCTTTAGTCAGGTTGTTGTATCTGGTGTGTAACTGGTCTCTCTCTTTAGTCAGGGTGTTGTAACTGGTCTGTAGCTGGTCTCTCTCCTTAGTCAGGTTGTTGTAACTGGACTGTAGCTGGTCTCTCTCCTTAGTCAGGTTGTTGTAACTGGACTGTAGCGTGTCTCTCTCTTTAGTCAGGTTGTTGTAACTGGACTGTAGCTGGTCTCTCTACTTAGTCAGAAGGCTGTAACTGGTCTGTAGCTGGTCTCTCTCTTTAGTCAGGGTGTTGTAACTGGACTGTAGCTGGTCTCTCTCCTTAGTCAGGTTGTTCTAACTGGACTGTAGCTGGTCTCTCTCTTTAGTCAGGGTGTTGTAACTGGTCCATAGCTGGTCTCTCTCTGTTGAGTCGTGATGACCAATGACTCAATCTGTATAAAGGAAAAGTTAATCAAACATGTAACTACCACATCATTATTAATTAAGTATGATTAAGTAGGCTACTTAAGTCTCAGTAACAACATACTAAACTTACAGTAGACAGACAGGCCTATGATCCCAGCCAGTAGGAGAACACACAGCAGCCCCAGACACACTGCAGCAACTCCAGAGGGTCTCTTCCACCACTGAAAATGTACTGAATCACAAATGATTAAAGTAAGATCTTTGGTAATGTGCTTTACTGTTTCATCCAGGATTGAGACAAATAAAGGTGAGGTTCTACAGGGTAATCTCACCTGTTTAATGTGTGTGTGTGTTTGTGTGTGTGTGTGTGTGTGTGAGTGTGATCAAATACAGTAACTTCTACTTCTAACCTCAACTCTAATATACGTCTGTAGCTGTGTCTTCTCCCTGCACTGTCCTGCGTCTGTGTGCCTTACAGTAGTTCCTCAATTAAACGTTTTGAGATTATGCCGGAGGATTTAGAGGTAATTTGTGGTTTACTATGTTACCTTGCGTCACTGCTTCATTGCTCCAGACCACAAGGGGGAGTTAGTGGACTGATTATTATTTTGGATTCCAAGGCCTAATGTGTCTCCACTTGAATTAATGCTGTCAATGAATGGACGGTATAAACCAAATAGAAACTCATAACTGTTCATTCAAAATTGGATTTCAATGAACTGAATGATGAGGATGAAGATGTCACACCCTGATCTGGTTCACCTGTCCTTGTGATTGTCTCCACCCCCTCCAGGTGTCGTTTATTTTCCCCGGTGTATTTATCCCTGTGTTTCCTGTCTCTCTGTGCCAGTACGTCTTGTATGCTCGAGTCAACCAGCGTGGTTTTTCCCCGTGCGCCTACTTTTCTATTCTCTTCTACTAGTCCTGGTTTTGACCTTTGCCTGTTTTCTGGACTCCATTCCCGCCTGCCTGACCATTCTGTCTGCCCTGACCTCGAGCCTACCTGCCATTCTGTCTGCCCTCGAGCCTACCTGCCATTCAGATGGAGACACAATCCATGCCAGGCACACCTGTGAGGAACTCCATCTCTTGCACTTGATGAAAATACTTGTCTATTTGTGGAAAATCCTCCTGATTAAAACTTCATCGGGATAGCGGGCAGCATTTTGACTTTGAACAAATTGCGTGCCCAAACGAAATTTCCGCCTACTCTGTCCCAGAAGGTAATACATGCATATTATTATTACTATTGTATAGAAAACACTCTGAAGTTTCTAAAATTGTTTGAATTATTTCTGTAAGTATAACAGAACTCATTTGGCAGACAAAAACCTGAGAAGAGGTCAAAACAGGAAATGAGAACTCGATTTTCAAAACTTTAGATTTTAGTCTTGTTATTCTCCTATAAGGGAGGGGCTCAGAAGAGGTGTTCTAGTGGTCGTCAGATTTCTCAGTCAGGATTTGCGCGCGAGGGAGAGAGAGCTCTCGTTCCAATGCTCTTTCTACAGACAATGAAATTCTCCGGTTGGATCCTTATTGATGATTAATGTAAAACACATACTAAATATGGATTGCAAACCTCATTTGACCTGTTTCTACGACCTGTAACGGAACTTTTTGAGTTTTTGCCTGGAGGTTTGCTCGTGCGTCATGAAAATGGATTCCTGGGCTGAACATGCTAACAACAAGTGGATAAATGATGGGCTTTGTGGAACTTTTCAGTCATTTATTGTCGATTTGGGAATCCTGGGAGTGCCTTCTGATGAAGTTATTCGAAGGTAAGTGCATATTTATAGTGTTTTTGTAGCTTTTGTTGACGCCAAAATAGTGACTATTTCTTTGGCTGGTTTGGGCTCTGGGCGCCGTTGTCAGATTAATCTTTTTCCGTAAAGTTTATTTTGAAATCTGACACATCGGTTGCATAGAGGATAAGTTTATCTTTAATTATGTGAATAACACTTGCATCTTTTATCATTGATTATTATGAGTATTTCTGCAAAATCACCAGATGTTTTGGAATCAAAACATTACTGCACATAACGTGCCAATGTAAACAGATTTTTTTTATATATGCACATTATCGAACAAAACATAAATGCATTGTGTAACATGATGTTATATGACTCATCTGATGAAGATTTTCCAAGGTTAGTGAATAATTCTCTATTTGTGGGTTTTGTATTAGCTACCTGTGCTGTGAAAGAAATGTCTGTGCTTTTTTGGATTTGGTGGTGAGTTAATATAAATATACGTGGTGTTTTCGCTGTAAAACATTTAAAAAATCGGACATGTTGGCTGGATTCACAAGATGTTATCTTTCATTTGCTGTGTTGGACTTGTTAATGTGTGAAAGTTAAATATTTAAAAAAAATATTTTTGAATTTCGCGCGCTGCCTTTTCAGTGGAATGTGGGGGGGGGTTCGGCTACCGGAACCCCGGTCCTAGACAGGTTTAACTCTTTAGTCATATCACAGTTAACCTAATTGCTTATGGTTTTGCCGACACCTAGCGACCTGTTTAAAGTATATGAGCAACAAATATTCAATTTTACTTGGAATGGCAAGCCAGAAAAAATTAAAATGGCCTATTATCTAACCTCATATTCAAGAATGGCCCTTTTCCTTATTTTCAAATTACAACCGCGCAATTTCGTTAATTTGAAAACAAAATAATCTCCAAAATGTCATTATTTTTAAAACAAGAACTTGAAAATGAGAATTGTTTAGGGGTTGGAGTGAGGTTAGAAAACAAAATTCAAGCCAGCAACCTTGTGTTATGCCTTACATTCACCACCAACCTATCACCTAGTAAGTGTATTTAACTCGCACTGTAAGCTCTGCCCACTGACCATTGAGCTTTAATTGAACCAATCACATTCATTATGTCCTTGAGGCAGAGCTGCCCTCAGGGCAAGATTGAATATGGAAAACTGTCCCTAACCAATCTGGATTGTTGTTTGAGGTTTAGGCTAAATCTCTATCACCTGTTCACATTCTTTTCACCAACCCTTTGTCCATCTGCTGGTGGATAGAAAAAGCATTGAGCATTTAAATAAACCGATGACCAAACCACAAACAACATGGAAGCTGTCAAAAAACAAGGAAGATGAAGATGAAGGCACTTAAAATGCCTTTATTGTGGTCGTATGTTCAATGAAACAACACACAAAAAATGAATGCATAAAAAGAAACAAGAAAACAATGGAACATATTATCTACAATATTGTATGTATACTGCATAACTTTGCTCTTCAATAAAACATATGTGTTCATTGAACAATATATTTTAAAATATTACAGATTGGGTTGCCAGATGGTGGTGTCATACATGACCGATGACATCACAATGGTCTTAAAGCCAATTTGAACAATGGGTTAATGAGGAAATGTATCAGTCTTCATTGGTTATCAACATGGCTTGTTTCTGCTGGTGCAAAAAGGTATGAAATCAGGTCATTTAATCGATTAACTACTTATATTCTGGAGTAGTATTTCTTATATAGACCTAGTGGGAAGAGTACAAGTTAAAGTACATTCTGATTGACAAATACATAAAAAGTGTACATGAAATGTACATGAAGTTTGGCTTTTGCAAATGTCACTCAATGTAACCTGTCTATACTGTGTTATTTGAGGTTTAGGATAGATAGCTAAGTTCCTCTAATTTAGGCCTACCTCTTCCTATTCTGATGACCCCCCTCTTCCATTGGCTGGGGATCAAGGAAAAAAGGATTTAGCACTGTCACATCTTCTTGTCAACAGAAAAAACGTCAGAAAGCAAATTCAGTTGATGTGGAGCAGAAGACAAGAAAGAAGAAGGAGAGTGGCACTTCATCCCCATCTCCAATTCCATCTGACCGTTCTGAACAGAATGGCTTCGCCACCTCTGACCCCTCACCCTCTGACCAACTCTCCTCCCTCCGTCCACCTCCCTCTCCTGTTAAATGTTCCTCTCAGCCTTGCTCTCCTGCTAAACAGCCCTCTGTACCCCGGTCACCTGCCAAACACCCTTCCCCAGTGAAATCCTCTCCAGTGGTGTCCCATCCTAGTTCTCCCTCTCCTACCAACTCTCTGGACTGTCATGGAGACACCAGCCATGAGGGCACAACAGTCAGGTAATTCAAACATAAAGTACAGTGCCATCCTAGAGTCTCTGGAGAGTTGGGTTTAGTGCTACAAGACCAGGGCCAGTGTTTATCAAGAGTATGAGTGCTAATCTAGGATCAGGTCCTCTCTGTCCATAATAATCTGATTTATTATGATCTAAAAGTCAAAACTGATCCTAGATCAGACTCCTACACTGACGCTTGATACACACAGTCCCAGAAAGTTATTTTCCTCAAACTGTAGTTTTAGGCTCTTCTATCCACATCTAGTGGATACAGAGAGTACTACCCTATTGCCCTGGTCTACTTGGTACACTGCATTTATATGGACAGCAGTACATACATAACTACTCAGACTGTGTTTATAGTACAGTATAGTATTAAATTGAGAGACTGTGTAGAGTGGTACTATCTCTGTGTTGGAGGCTTGAGACCTGTTTCTCTCCTTCCTCCAGACCTCTGTCTCTTCAGGAACACTCTAGTCCAAGACCCCAGAGGCCAGTCTCAGCCACCAGAAGCATGACTCTTCCCAGGACCAGCTCAGCCACCAGAAGCATGACTCTTCTTAGGGCCAGCTCAGCCACCAGCAGCATGACTCTTCCCAGGGCCAGCTCAGCCACCAGCAGCATGACTCTTCCCAGGGCCAGCTCAGCCACCAGAAGCATGACTCTTCCCAGGGCCAGCTCAGCCACCAGCAGCATGACTCTTCCCAGGGCCAGCTCAGCCACCAGAAGCATGACTCTTCCCAGGACCAGCTCAGCCACCAGAAGCATGACTCTTCCCAGGACCAGCTCAGCCACCAGAAGCATGGTTCTTTCCAGGACCAGCTCAGCCACCAGCAGCATGACTCTTCCCAGGGCCAGCTCAGCCACCAGCAGCATGACTCTTCCCAGGACCAGCTCAGCCACCAGCAGTATGACTCTTCCCAGGACCAGCTCAGCAACCAGAAGCATGACTCTTTCCAGGGCCAGCTCAGCCACCAGAAGCATGACTCTTCCCAGGGCCAGTTCAGCCACCAGAAGCATGACTCTTCCCAGGGCCAGCTCAGCCACCAGAGGGCCAGAAGAGACCCAGGGGGCCAGAGGAGAACGGGGGGCACTGGTCAACATGGCACTTCTTGGGTAAACCACAACACACTGCAAATGCATTGAATATAAGTTATTTGTTGTTTAGAGATCAGTGTCTGATATACTATGGGGATATGGCTTACTATCGAGCATGCTCGTTTTATTAGATATTTATAAACCCATGAATTATGTCTATCTTGGTCTAAAGGACATCCACTTCTTTCTGTTAAATGTAATTCATCCCTGACCAAGATGGCTGCCATTATCACCACTTTATAGAGATATGAAGGTTTATGATTCATCTCTATGTGTGTACTGATGGCTGATTCTCCTTCACAGGTTGCCTAACATTGGCAACACTTGCTTCCTTAACGCCACCCTGCAGTGCCTCCTGGTCCTGCCGTCCTTCTCAAAGGAAATCCTGCACCAGGAACAACTCTGGAGCTCCTCCCCCTTCTCCAACCTGCTCAGGTAAGGAAGGCTCAAAAGCAGACACTCACCCCACACACCCATTATTTGTGGTCATAAATTAAAGAAGGGACACTCTTTTCACGCCACTTCTATAGAAAGTGATTGTCGTAGCAGGTTAGGAGAGCATTTTCACTAATCCTAACCCTTTTCCTAACCTTAACCACTTCATATTTTGCCGTGTATTGTATTTTTGGTTTATTTTCCAGTTTCTTTTTGTTTTCGTAATCTTCATAACCAAGACGAACAACATTGACACAATGATTATGATGTAGGCATTTGTAAGCCAATTTGGAAAGTGTAGAATGACTACATGACCCATAATGCTCATTGACTGAACATTCCACCTTACCGTGGGACATTTGGTAGTTTTTTTAATGCTCTGGAATTGAGATCAGTATCCAAACCAAATATCTTAGGAGAAGAAACAACACATTTTTGTTGTTTGGCTTCATTGTCCGTCCTCAAAGGTGAAATTGCTTTGACTCGAATGAATCATTTCTAATGATGGGGTGCCGCTAGATAAAACATATCTGTATATACTCATCTGCCTCTTCAGGCGTAAGCCAGTAGGTTGACACCATCCAGTCAGCTGCTCATTTACTCTCTGTCTCCCCTACAGGTGTCTGTCTGATGTGCACCGTTTGAGTCTACCTGACAGTGTGGCAAACCAGGCCTCAAAAGCAGACCTCATGTGGAAGGTCAAGTACTCCTTGTCGGGATACGATTTGAAGTATCTGGGGGACACGCAACAGGTAACTGAGGCACTACTCTCTTGTGTACGAGCACTCTTTTTGTAAGGGTTCATTTTCTCTTCATCATTTGCTTTTATCTTGGTGTGTTTCTCTCTCTTTCTCATCATAGGACGCACACGAGTTACTAGTGAACATGCTGTGCCAGCTGAAGGAGGAGGGCATGATACTGAAGACACTCGGGGTGAACTATTCCTGCCCTGTTTCTCAGCTGGAGTTCCAGCTTGTGTCGGTGCGCACATGTACCAGGTAAGAGCTCCCATTGGTTGTAATGTATCTACTGAGAACATGATCTTTCTACAAATAATATCACAAAACACATGGCATAACAGAAACATTGTAGAGACCTGAAACAGAAACAGACTTGATGCATTTTCCTTCTCTTTGTGCTGCTTCTGAAGCTGTGGGCGCGAGTCGTCCACCAGAGAGGACTACAACCACCTCTCATTGGACTTCAGCCCTGAGCGCACCTTGCTGAGCAGCCTAGCACTCACTTTCAAAGTCAGCACTTAGGGCTCAGCCCTGCATGTAGAGACTAACACCCAGGGCAAGCTGCCCACTGCCTCAGAATACGCTATCTTATTATTATAGTGGTGTCATTCATTTTGTAATGCTTTTGTTTCTAACCAGGGTGAAAAGGTTGAATTCACATGTGAGGGCTGTAAAGGCCTCCACGCCTTAAAGGTGGAGCAGTTCCACACACTGCCTCTGTGAGTTGTCCCTTTATAACCTCTCATAGGACTAGCAGTGTTTCATGAAATGAGTGTTCATTGTGTCCTGAGCCTTTAGGAGTAGTTACCTTCCTGAGCAGGTTGTAGGACTTAGGGATGAGCACCACCGAACACATTTCACTCATCTGTTATTTTGTTGACTGGTTTCATTGTCTGTCTGTTCATCTCTCTTCCTCTCTGTCTCTGGGCAGTGTGCTGGTTCTGCATCTGAAGAGGTTTGGAGGACCTGGGGAGTTGGAGAAGCTGGAGGCTCCTCTTTTGTTTCCTTCGGAGCTGAGGCTCTCCACCCTCTTTGGGGACATGGTGCCACACCTGCACAGTGCCAGCCCACAGGCCCTCACCAACCAGGCCCCCAGCATCCAGGGGTCCATCCCCCAGACCCTCGCCAGCCAAGTCTCCAGTCCTCCTGGAGAGGCCAAATACAGCGCCCTCTGCTGTTCAGGTAGGTCATGGCACCATAACACTCTTCTTGCTCCAACACCACACAAACCACCCACTCCCAAAACGGTCCTGCTGACAGAGAAGCTGGAAGCTGCAATTTAAAATGTTTCTCAGACATCTTTAGTGATGTATGGGAGCTGTTTTAGTCCAGAGCATTTCAGACAAGTGACCACGTTTTCTCAGCTCTTGATATGTAAATTTGACCCCTCAGATTCAAATGACCAGGAACCAGGAAAAGTGCTGCTGACAGCCTCAGTGGTGAGAAGAGAGAGAGAGATAGAGAGTGAAACCAGTGGAAAATAAGTTATGACAGAACACTGAGATAGTTATGAGGAGTACACGATGTAGTAGACCTCCTGTAGTAGACTAGTACTGTAGTAGACTGTAGACTGTGTGGTGGACTGTAGAGGAAATGAGAATCCTACGATCACATGTGTTTTCTTACAGAAGCAGCAGCCAGTGCAGTCAGTGAATGGTTACTACCAGCTGACTGGCGTAGTCTCTCATCTGGGAGGCTCCGCAAACTCCGGTAAGTAAATAATATAAAACACACACATGCAGATGCAACACAATACATATGACATCAGATGAATTCCAAGTCACTTCCTTCTCCTCGGCTCTTAATTTACGCGTTCACGTGTGCCTCTGCCGTATACACAAGTATCTTAAAGGCCAGGGATCATCAACTAGATTTAGCTTCGGGTCCATTTTTTTTCTTAGCAAGATGGGCAACGGTATGGAACAAAATTACTAATAATTTGTGGACTGCAAATTGACCGTAAGAAGCCCAAACAGATACAATATTTGACTAATTTCAAACCTTGCTTACATTTGTGTACAATCGCATATATCTCTTTATTGTGCGTGGGAATACTTTGAAACAGATTTCCAAAATGAAAATCACTTGGAGCTGATTTGCTGGTGTTTTTACAGTCTTTTAACAATGACATTTTATTTGGTCAGAAAACATTGTGGGACAAATTTGTCCCACGGGCCGACATTTGGGGAACCCTGGTGTATGGGATATTTAGACCCTCCAATAGCCACTTCGGCCAAGCGAGCAAGGCTGCAGGCTTCACAGTGAAGTGCCATCCCAACAAGCACTGCAATATGTTTAGAGTTTATGCAATTTAATTCAAAAGAATGGAGAGACATGCCTAATTATATGCCACTTGTATTTGTTTGTCTCTGATTTCAAAACTTGACACATATAACAGATAAAATACCTCACAAAGGAACTGTTTAACTGTTACAACACACTCTATTACCCACAATAGCCTGACCTTTGACCTCTAGTCTGTCTTCCTTGTTCCACAGGGCACTACATTAGTGACATCTTGCATGCCAGTGGAAACTGGTTCTGCTGTAACGACAGCCAGGTGTCAATGTCCAATGAAGCCACTGTGCTGAGGACCAGAGCCCGGAGTGCCTACATGCTCTTCTATATGTTCAGGTACTGCTTACGCTCGCCATCTATATTCTTGTGTTGCTATTTATGTGTACGGTTCCTTTCACCCTACAGGGCAAGAGAGCGGGAGGCCCCAGCACACATGGCCTAACAGGGGCACCAGCATCAGCCCCAGCCTAAGCAGGGGCAGCACCTGGACAGCCTCCAAAAACTCAGACCTGCCTCAACAGTGGTAGTACCAGGCCCAGTCTCAAAACCCCCAACCCAGCCTCAACACTCACACACCTGACTCGAAAGGGGAAGCACTGGGCCCGACATCAACAACCCCGAGCCCAGTCTCAACATGGGATAAACCAGGCCCAGTCTCAACATGGGAAGAACCAGGCCCAGCCTCAACATGGGCAGAATAAGACCCAGCCCCAACAACCTCAGACCTGCCTCAACAGGTGCAGCACTCGGCCCAACTTCAATCATGCGGCTCAAGGGAGACTGGCTCTTCAACACTAGCATCAACATTCTTTCAGTAGCTTATGTCATAGATACCTGCCCTTGTTTTGACTGCTTCACGTAATGTATAAAGCTCATGTAAAAAAACGTATAATATACACACTAAATGTAGTACACATGTAAATGTGTTGGATAGAGTGTGTGATTATTTAGAGGTTATAACATCCCTTCTATTTGGTTTGGGTGAAATAGACTGTGGTGTATAACCTTATTCAGCATGGTCAGACCGGAGAACCTGCAATATTAATCAAGACAAACAAATATAAGATAATCCAATTTAAGATGATTCTGTTAACCGTTGTAACTCTTTAACTCAGGAAGCTTTATCGTCTGGGATTCAGGCCGGTCCTAATAGGAAACGTGACAGAGGGAAGCAGCTGGGCAGCTGTAATGGCGACTTCTAACACTCAATCAGGTCTGGAGGAGGAATACCGCAAAAAGATTCAGAGATGCTTTGAGTATCTTTTGAAGTTACTCTCCAGTTGTATTCCATTTGAATAAATACAGACATGAAAATGCTGGGCTACGGATGTAACCTTGGTTCTGTCAGTAGAGTAACGGGTCGCCAAACAACCTTTGGGAACTCCTTCCCTTTCACGTGATATGACTGAGATGCTTAATATCAACGATGTTTACAATGACGCCACACCCTTACTGTACCATTGTGACCTGTCACTATAAAAGGCGGTGTGACGTGACATACTGTCTTTTCTTATCTCACATACGCGTATTTATTTGGACAGTGAAGCTACAACTTTTCATTTGGCTCTATACGCCAGCATTTTGGATTGGAGATCAAATGTTTCATATGGGGTGACTGTACAGAAAGTCACCTTTTATTTAAGGGTAATGAATGTTGAGTGAGAAAGTTACAGAGGATTATACCCCCAAGACATGCTAACCTCTCACCATTACCAATAACAGGTGAGGTTAGCATTTTATATCATACCCCCAAGACATGCTAACTTCTCACCATTACCAATAATAGGGGGGGGGGGGGTTAGCATTTTATATCATACCCCCAAGACATGCTAACCTCTCACCATTACCAATAACAGGGGAGGTTAGCATTTTTGGGGGGGTATGATATTTATACCTCTGTAACTTTCTCACTCATCATATATTCCAAGGTGGCTTAGCAGTTCAGACGTCTTTTTCCGTATTGTCGTGTCGTGTCCTGTATATATATATATTTACACCTTTTCTTCACATATCTTTAATTTATTTTATTATCCAAGAACTCAACTACAAAAGCTTTCCTGCAAAAGCTTTCCTGCAACCCGCTTCACCAATTACAATAAGTATTATTTACCTCAATCTGAAAATCCATCGTGGAAGATAGCCAGGGGCTAATTCAGAAGCTAGCCTGAAAGCTAACCAGAAGCTACTCCGATAGCTAGCCAGAAGCTAATCTGTAGCTGCCCCGAAATTAGCCGGTTTGCTGGCTAGCGTTGGTGTTTCAGCTGCCCACGTTTTGCGGTCATCAGCTATTCCTTTAGCTCGATAATCTACCGGCACTTTGTGCAACGCGACTCGGACCGGAGCATTCCGGGACTTTTTTCTCTCTCAGTTTCCCCGGATTCCAACCGCAGGCTCTGGACACTTGCACCTTGATTTCGCAGCTAGCTAGCTGCATACCGTGTGACTATTGGCTTACGTCGACCCCGGAGCAAACTCAAATCATGCTGGAGCTAGCCAGTTGAGGAGTTCCATCACCATCCGGACCCGTTTCTTTTGTTGCTGCTGCAGATACGGAACCCCACCGGGCCTTCACGACTGACTGCCGACGTTATCTGCCCGAGGGATTTATCCAACCGGCACCTCCGTCCCGACGTTACCTGAACGCTCATCTGAGGCCCGCTAATCGTTAGCTGTCTTATCGGCTGCTATCTGAACAAAACCCCACTACACGGAACCTACCGACGGAAACGCACGAGGTATCTACAAACAGACCTCCATCCTATGCTGCTACCGATAGCCATATACCCGGCCAGCTGTCTGGATCGCCACGACCCCAACCAACCTCTACTCACTGGACCCTTATTGATCACTCGATTAAGCATGCCTCTCCTTAATGTAAATATGCCTTGTCCATTGCTGTTCTGGTTAGTGTTTATTGGCTTATTTCACTGTAGAGATTCTAGCCCTGCTCTCTATACCATATCCAACCTCTCAGTTCCACCACCCACATATGCGATGACATCACCTGGTTTCAATGATGTTTCTAGTGACAAGATCTCTCTCATCATCACTCAATACCTAGGTTTACCTCCACTGTATTCACATCCTACCATACCTTTGTCTGTACATTATTCCTTTAAACTATTTTATCGCCCCCAGAAACTTCCTTTTACTCTCTGCTCTAGTAGCTCTAGGCGACCAATTCTCATAGCTTTTAGCCGTACCCTTATCGTACTTCTCCTCTGTTCCTCTGGTGATGTAGAGGTGAATCCAGGCCCTGCAGTACCTGGCTCCACTCCTATTCCCCAGGCGCTCTCTTTTGATGACTTCTGTAACCGTAATAGCCTTGGCTTCATGCATGTTAACATTAGAAGCCTCCTCCCTAAGTTTGTTTTGTTCACTGCTTTAGCACACTCTACCAACCCGGATGTTTTAGCCGTGTCTGAATCCTGGCTTAGAAAGACCACCAAAAATTCAGACATTTTTATCCCCAATTACAATATTTTCAGACAAGATAGAACGGCCAAAGGGGGCGGTGTTGCAATCTACTGCAAAGACTGCCTGCAGAGTTCTGTTATACTATCCAGGTCTGTTCCCAAACAATTTGAACTTCTACTTTTAAAAATCCACCTCTCTAAAAACAAGTCTCTCACCGTTGCCGCCTGCTATAGACCACCCTCTGCCCCCAGCTGTGCTCTGGACACTATATGTGAACTGATTGCCCCCCATCTATCTTCAGAGCTCGTGCTGCTAGGCGACCTAAATTTGAACATGCTCAACACCCCAGCCACCCTACAATCTAAGCTTGATGCCCTCAATCTCACACAAATTATCAATGAACCCACCAGGTACCACCCCAATTCCGTAAACACGGGTACCCTCATAGATATCATCCTAACAAACTTGCCCTCCAAATACACCTCTGCTGTTTTCAACCAAGATCTCAGCGATCACTGCCTCATTGCCTGCATCCGTAATGAGTCAGCGGTCAAACGACCTCCACTCATCACTGTCAAACGCTCCCTGAAACACTTCAGCGAGCAGGCCTTCCTAATCGACCCGGCCGGGGTATCCTGGAAGGATGTTGATCTCATCCCGTCAGTAGAGGATGCCTGGTCATTTTTTTAAAATGCCTTCCTCACCATCTTGAATAAGCATGCCCCATTCAAGAAATTTAGAACCAGGAACAGATATAGCCCTTGGTTCTCTCCTGACCTGACTGCCCTTAACCAACAGAAAAACATCCTATGGCGTTCTGCATTAGCATCGAACAGCCCCCGTGATATGCAACTTTTCAGGGAAGCCAGAAACCAATATACACAGGCAGTTAGAACAGCCAAGGCTAGCTTTTTCAAGCAGAAATTTGCTTCCTGCAACACAAATTCAAAAAAGTTCTGGGACACCGTAAAGTCCATGGAGAATAAGAACACCTCCTCCCAGCTTCCAACCGCTCTGAAGATAGGAAACACTGTCACCACCGACAAATCCACTATAATTGAGAATTTCAATAAGCATTTTTCTACGGCTGGCCATGCTTTCCACCTGGCTACCCCTACCCCGGACAACAGCACTGCCCTCCCCTCTGCTACTCGCCCAAGCCTTCCCCATTTCTCTTTCTCCCAAATACAGTCAGCTGATGTTCTTAATGAGCTGCAAAATCTGGACCCTTACAAATCAGCCGGGCTAGATAATCTGGACCCTTTCTTTCTAAAACTATCTGCTGAAATTGTTGCCACCCCTATTACTAGCCTCTTCAACCTCTCTTTTGTGTCGTCTGAGATCCCCAAAGATTGGAAAGCAGCTGCGGTTATCCCCCTCTTCAAAGGGGGGGACACCCTTGACCCTAACTGCTACAGACCTATATCTATCCTACCCTGCCTTTCTAAGGTCTTCGAAAGCCAAGTCAACAAACAGATTACCGACCATTTCGAATCACACCACACCTTCTCCGCTATGCAATCTGGTTTCAGAGCTGGTCATGGGTGCACCTCAGCCACGCTCAAGGTCATAAACGATATCGTAACCGCCATCGATAGGAAACAATACTGTGCAGCCGTATTCATTGACCTGGCCAAGGCTTTTGACTCTGTCAATCACCACATCCTCATTGGCAGACTCGAGAGAACATGGTCTGTTGAGAAATTCTCAAATTGTTTTTTTTTCTTCGGGAGAGCAGAAAAAGACTGTCTCATGACGCCAGGTCCGAACTGGGCTCATGGACGGTCCTCTGATTTAGTTAAACTCAAAAGGGAATTGGAGTTCCCTTCATTAAACAGTCCAAAATCACATTACACAATTTTACAAACAGTATCATCTTCACTCATTCATCTTATACAACAATTAGATGTAA